>NW_019228451.1:0-3929 GCF_002742605.1 Olea europaea var. sylvestris | reverse complement strand
TTCAATCCAAAACGGTCGCTACATTTCCAAAAAGTACTTACGGGCCCAAAACGGACACCGTGTGCAAAAGTTACGCTCAATTCGTGGTACGCCGACAATCCAAGCGTTCCAAATATGCAAGTGCTCACACTTTCAAAAAAGACCGAAATCCCTCATACGTCACGATGAAGTGGTGAGTTCAATCCAAAACGGTCGCTACATTTCCAAAAAGTACTTACGGGCCTAAAACGGACACCGTGTGCAAAAGTAACGTTCAATTCTTCTTACGTCGACAATCCTAGCGTTCCAAATATGGAAGTGCTCATTCTTTCGAAAAATAGCCGAAATCCCTCGTACGTCATGGCGAAGTGGTGAGTTCAATCCAAAACGGTCGCTACATTTCCAAAAAGTACTTACGGGCCTAAAACGGACACCGTGTGCAAAAGTAACGTTCAATTCTTCTTACGTCGACAATCCTAGCGTTCCAAATATGGAAGTGCTCATTCTTTCGAAAAATAGCCGAAATCCCTCGTACGTCATGGCGAAGTGGTGAGTTCAATCCAAAACGGTCGCTACATTTCCAAAAAGTACTTACGGGCCCAAAACGGTCACCGTGTGCAATAGTTACACTCAATTCTTCGTACGTCGACAATCCAAGCATTCCAAATATGCAAATGCTCACCCTTTCGAAAAATGGCCGAAATCCCTCATACGTCACGACGAAGTTGTGAGTTCAATCCAAAATGGTCGCTACATTTCCAAAAAGTACTTACGGGCCTAAAACGGACACCGTGTGCAAAAGTAACGTTCAATTCCTCGTACGTCGACAATCCAAGCGTTCCAAATACGGAAGTACTCATTCTTTCGAAAAATGGCCAAAATCTCTCGTATGTCACGATGAAGTGGTGAGTTCAATCCAAAATGGTAGCTACATTTCCAAAAAGTACTTATGGACACAAAACGGACACCGGGTGCGAAAGTTACGCTCAATTCTTTGTACGCCAACAATCCAAGCGTTCCAAATATGCAAGTGCTCGTTCTTACGAAAAATTTCTAAAATCCCTCATACGTCACGACGAAGTTGTGAGTTCAATCCAAAACGGTCGCTACATTTCCAAAAAGTACTTATGGACACAAAACGGACACCGTGTGCAAAAGTTACGCTCAATTCTTCGTACGTCGACAATCCAAGCGTTCCAAATATGCAAGTGCTCACACTTTCAAAAAATGGCCGAAATCTCTCATACGTCACGACGAAGTCGTGAGTTCAATCCAAAACGGTAGCTACATTTCCAAAAAGTACTTACGGGCCCAAAACGGACACCGTGTGCAAAAGTTACGCTCAATTCTTCGTACGTCGACAATCCAAGCGTTCCAAATATGCAAGTGCTCACACTTTCAAAAAATGGCCGAAATCTCTCATACGTCACGACGAAGTCGTGAGTTCAATCCAAAACGGTAGCTACATTTCCAAAAAGTACTTACGGGCCCAAAACGGACACCGTGTGCAAAAGTTACGCTCAATTCTTCATCCGCCGACTCTCCAAGCGTTCTAAATATGCAAGTGCTCATTCTTTCGAAAAATGGCCGAAATCCCTCATACGTCATGACGAAGTTGTGAGTTCAATCCAAAATGGTCGCTACATTTCCAAAAATTACTTACGGACCCAAAACGGACACCTTGTGCAAAAGTAACGCTCAATTCTTCGTACGTCGAAAATACAAGCGTTCCAAATATGGAAGTACTCATTCTTTCGAAAAATGGCCAAAATCTCTCGTATGTCACGATGAAGTAGTGAGTTCAATCCAAAATGGTCGCTTCATTTCCAAAATGTACTTACGGGCCCAAAACGGACACCGGGTGCAAAAGTTACGCTCAATTCTTTGTACGCCGACAATCCAAGCGTTCCAAATATGCAAGTGCTCGTTCTTTCGAAAAATGGCCGAAATCCCTCATACGTCATGACAAAGTTGTGAGTTTAATCCAAAACGGTCGCTACATTTCTAAAAAGGACTTGCGGGCCCAAAACGAACATCGGTTGCAAAAGTTACGCTAAATTCTTCGTAGGCCGACAATCCAAGCGTTCCAAATATGCAAGTGCTCAAACTTTCGAAAAAAGGCCGAAATCGCTCATACGTCACGACGAAGCGTTAAGATCAATCCAAAACGGTCGCTACATTTCCAAAAAAGTACTTACGGGCCCAAAACGGACACCGTGTGCAAAAGTTACGCTCAATTCTTCGTACGTCGATAATCCAAGCGTTCCAAATATGCAAGTGCTCACACTTTCAAAAAATGGTCGAAATCCCTCATACATCACGATGAAGTTGTGAGCTCAATCCAAAACGGTCGCTACATTTTCAGAAAGTACTTACGGGCCTAAAACGGACACTGTGTGCAAAAGTTACGCTCAATTCTTCGTACGCCGACAATCCAAACGTTCCAAATATGCAAGTGCTCACACTTTGAAAAATTACCGAAATCCCTCATACGTCACGATGAAGTAGTGAGTTCAATCCAAAACGGTCGCTACATTTTCAAAAAGTACTTACGGGCCCAAAACGGACACCGTGTGCAAAAGTTACGCTCAATTCTTTGTACGCCGACAATCCAAACGTTCCAAATATGCAAGTGCTCACACTTTCGAAAAATGGATGAAATCCCTCTTACGTCACGACGAAGTGGTGAGTTCAATCCAAAACGGTAGCTACATTTCCAAAAAGTACTTATGGTCCCAAAACGGACAACGGGTGCAAAAGTTACGCTCAATTCTTCGTACGTCGACAATCAAGGCGTTCGAAACATGCAAGTGATCGTTCTTTCGAAAAATGGATGAAATCACTCGTACGTCATGACGAAGTTGTGAGTTCAATCCAAAATGGTCACTACATTTCCAAAAAGGACTTACGGGCCCAAAACGGACATCGGGTGCAAAAGTTACGCTCAATTCTTTGTACGCCGACAATCCAAGCGTTCCAAATATGCAAGTGCTCACACTTTCAAAAAATTATCAAAATCCCTCATACGTCACGATGAAGTGGTGAGTTCAATCCAAAAGGTCGCTACATTTCCAAAAAGTACTTACGGGCCCAAAACGGACACCGTGTGCAAAAGTTACGCTCAATTCTTTGTACGCCGACAATCCAAGCGTTCCAAATATACAAGTGCTCACACTTTCAAAAAATGACCAAAACCCCTCATACGTCAAGATGAAGTGGTGAGTTCAATCCAAAACGGTCGCTACATTTCCAAAAAGTACTTACGGGCCCAAAACGGACACCGGCTGGAAAAGTTACGCTCAATTCTTGGTACGCCGACAGTCTAAGCGTTCCAAATATGCAAGTGCTCACACTTTCAAAAAATGACCAAAACCCCTCATACGTCACGACGAAGTGGTGAGTTCAATCCAAAACGGTCGCTAGATTTCCAAAAAGTACTGACGGGCCCAAAACGGACACCGGCTGGAAAAGTTACGCTCAATTCTTGGTACGCCGACAGTCTAAGCGTTCCAAATATGCAAGTGCTCACACTTTCAAAAAATGACCAAAACCCCTCATACGTCACGACGAAGTGGTGAGTTCAATCCAAAACGGTCGCTAGATTTCCAAAAAGTACTGACGGGCCCAAAACGGACACCGGCTGGAAAAGTTACGCTCAATTCTTGGTACGCCGACAGTCTAAGCGTTCCAAATATGCAAGTGCTCACACTTTCAAAAAATGACCAAAACCCCTCATACGTCACGACGAAGTGGTGAGTTCAATCCAAAACGGTAGCTACATTTCCAAAAAGTACTTATGGTCCCAAAACGGACACCGGGTGCAAAAGTTACATTTAATTCTTCGCACGTCGACAATCCAGGCGTTCGAAATATGTAAGTGCTCATTCTTTCGAAAAATGGCCGAAATCCCTCTTACGTCATGACGAAGTGGTGAGTTCAATCCAAAACGG
>NW_019228450.1:0-3931 GCF_002742605.1 Olea europaea var. sylvestris | reverse complement strand
TGTACACTATGGTGTACACTTTAGTTTACAATTTACCACGTGACATTACCCTATTAGACAGTTTAAATTTTAAACGGTTTTTCTATCCAATTGACACTCGACAACAATGCACATATCAAACAACGTGTCGAAAATCAGTGTACAAATAGTAAAGTTCAATCGGTAAGAACCTAGCTACATGTACACTATGGTGTACACTTTAGTTTACACTTTGCCACGTGACACTACCCTATTGGACAGTTTAAATTTCAAACCGATTTCCCATCGAATTGACACTTGACAACAATGCAAGTGTTAAACAACGTGTCAAAAGTCTATGTACAAATAGCAAAGTTCAATCTGTAAGAACCTTGCTACATGTACACTATGGTGTACACTTTAGTTTACAATTTACCACGTGACATTACCCTATTCGACAGTTTGAATTTCAAACAGTTTACCCATCCAATTGAGACTTGATAATAATGCAACTGTGAACAACGTGTCAAAAATCTATGTACAAATAGCAAAGCTCAATTGGTAAGAACCTTGCTACATTACAATATGGTCTACACTTTAGTTTACGATTTGCCACGTGATATTACCCCGTTGGACAGTTGAAATTTGAAATAGGTTTCCCATCCAATTGACACTTGACAACAATGCAAGTGTCTAACAATGTGTCAAAAATAGGGTACAAATAGCAATGTTCAATCGGTTAGAATCAAGCTACCTGTACACTATGGTATACACGCTTTAGTTACACTTTTATCACCGGACATTACCTTGCTAGACAGTTTAAATTTCAAATAGTTTTTCCATCCAATTGACACTTAATAACAATGCAAGTTTAAATCAACGTGTAAAAAATCAGTATACAAATAGCAAAGTTCAATAGGTAAGAACCTTGCGACAAGTAAACTATGGTGTACACTTTAGTTTACACAATGCCTCGTGACATTACCCTATTGGACAGTTTAAATTTCAAATAGTTTTCCCATCTAATTGACACTTGACAACCTTGCAAGTGCCAAACAACGTGTCCAAAATCAGTATACAACTAGCAATGTTCAATCAGTAAGAACCTTGCTACATTTACACTATAGTGTACACTTTAGTTTACACTTTGCCATGTGACATTACCCTGTTTGATAGTTAAATTTCAAACTATTTTCCCTTCCAATTGATACTTGATAACAATGTAAGGGTCAAACAACGTGTCAAAAATCAGTGTGCAAATATCAATGTTCAATCAGTTAGGACCCTGCTACATGTGTACAATAGTGTAAATTTTAGTTTACACTTTTCCATGTGACATTACCGTTTTAGACAATATAAACTTCAAACAGTTTTCCCATCCAATTGACACTTGACAACAATGCAACTTTCATACAACGTGTCAAAAGTCAGTGTACAAATAGCAAAGTTCAATTGGTAAGAACCTCGTTATAAGTACACTATGGTATACACTTTAGTTTACACTTTTCCAAGTGACATTGCCCTGTTGAATAGTTTAAATTGCAAATAGTTTTCCCATCCAATTGACACTTGACAACAATGCAAGTGTCAAGCAACGTGTCGAAAATCAGTGTACAAATAGCGAAGTTCAATCGATAAGAACCTTGCTACAGGTACACCATGGTGTACACTTTAGTTTACAAACTGCCACGTGACATTAACCTGTTGGACAGTTTAAATTTGAAACAGTTTTTTCATCAATTTGACACTTGACAACGATGCAAGTGTCAAAAAACGTGTCCAAAATCAGCATACAAATAGCAATGTTCAATCGATAAGATCCTAGCTATATGTACACTATGGTGTACACTTTAGTTTACATTTTGTCACGCGTCATTACCCTCTTGGACAGCTTAAATTTCAAACAGTTTTTCCATCTAATTGACACTTGACAACAATGCAAGTGTAAAATAACGTGTCCAAACTTGGTGTACAAAATGCAAAGTTTAATATGTAATAACCTTGCTACATGTACACTATAGTGTACACTATAGTTTACAATTTGCCACGTGACATTAACATGTTGGACAGTTTAAATTTGAAATATTTTTCCATCCGATTGACACTTGACAGCAATGCTAGTGTCAAACAACGTGTCCAAAGTCAGTGTACAAATAGCAATTTTCAATCGTTAAGAACCTAGCTACATCTACACTATGGTGTACACTTTAGTTTACACTTTGCCACGTGACATTACCCTATTAGACAGTTTAAATTTGAAACAGTTTTCACATCCAATTGACTCATGACAACAATGCAAGTGTCAAACAACGTGTTCAAAATCGGTGTACAAATAACAAAGTTCAATCGGTAAGAACCTTGCTACTTGTACACTATGGTGTCTACTTTAGTTTACAATTTGCCACGTGACATTACCAGTTGGACAGTTTAAATTTCAAACAGTTTTCCCATCCAATTGACACTTGACAACAACACAAGTGTCGAACAACATGTCTGAAATCGGTGTAGAAATAGCAATGTTCAATCGATAAGAACCTAGCTACATGTACACTATGGTTTACACTTTAGTTTACACAATGCCACGTGACATCACCCTGTTGGACAGTTTAAATTTCAAATAGTTTTCCCATCTAATTGACACTTGACAACATTGCAAGTGTCAAACAATGTGTCAAAAATCACTGTACAAATAGCAATGTTCAATCAGTAAGAACCTTGCTACATGTACATTTTAGTTTACACTTTGCCACATGACATTACCCTGTTTGATAGTTTAAATTTCAAACTATTTTCCTTTCCAATTGATACTTGACAACAATGCAAGAGTCAAACAACGTGTCAAAAATCAGTGTACAAATAGCAATGTTCAATCGGTAGGGACCCTGCTACATGTATACTATGGTGTAAATTTTAGTTTGCACTTTGCCACGTGACATTACCCTTTTAGACAATATAAACTTCAAACAGTTTTCCCATCCAATTGACACTTGACAACAATGCAACTTTCATACAACGTGCCAAAAATTAGTATACAAATAGGAAAGTTCATTCGGTACGAACCTCGTTATAAGTACACTACGGTATACACTTTAGTTTACACTTTTTCAAGTGATATTGCCCTGTTGAACAATTTAAATTTCAAACAATTCTCCCATACAATTGACACTTAACAACAATGCAAGTGTCAAGCAACGTGTCGAAAATCAGTGCTCAAATAGTGAAGTTCAATTTGTGAGAACCTTGCTACATGTACATTATGGCGTACACTTTAGTTTACAATTTGCCACGTGACATTAACCGGTTGGACAGTTTAAATTTCAAACAGTTTTCCCATCCAATTGACACTAGACAACAATGCAAGTGTCAAGCAACGTGTCGAAAATCAGTGCTCAAATAGTGAAGTTCAATTTGTGAGAACCTTGCTACATGTACATTATGGCGTACACTTTAGTTTACACTTTTTCAAGTGATATTGCCCTGTTGAACAATTTAAATTTCAAACAGTTTTCCCATCCAATTGACACTAGACAACAATGCAAGTGTCAAGCAACGTGTCGAAAATCAGTGCTCAAATAGTGAAGTTCAATTTGTGAGAACCTTGCTACATGTACATTATGGCGTACACTTTAGTTTACACTTTTTCAAGTGATATTGCCCTGTTGAACAATTTAAATTTCAAACAGTTTTCCCATCCAATTGACACTAGACAACAATGCAAGTGTCTAACAACGTGTCAAAAATCAGTGTACAAATAGCAAAGTTCAATCAGTAAGAGCCTTGCTACTTGTACACTATAGTGTACACTTTAGTTTATAATTTGCCACGTGACATTACCCTGTTGGACAGTTTAAATTTGAAATAGCTTTCCCATCCAATTGACACTAGACAACAATGCAAGTGTCTAACAACGTGTCAAAAATCAAGGTACAAATAGCAATTTTCAATCGGTAAGAATCAAGCTATATGTGCACTA
>NW_019228449.1:0-3931 GCF_002742605.1 Olea europaea var. sylvestris | reverse complement strand
TTTTGCACACGGTGTCCGTTTTGGGCCCATAAGTACATTTTGGAAATGTAGCGACCGTTTTGGATTGAACTCACCCCTTCATCGTGACGTACGAGGGATTATGGCCATTTTTTGAAAGAATGAGCACTTGCATATTTAGAACGCTTGGAGTGTCGACGGACGAAGAATTGAGCGTAACTTTTGCACACGGGGTCCGTATTGGGCCCAAAAGTACTTTTTGGAAATGTAGCGACCGTTTTGGATTGAACTCACCACTTCGTCGTGACGTAAGAGGGTTTTGGAAATGTAGCGACCGTTTTGGATTGAACTCACCACTTCGTCGTGACGTATGAGGGATTTTGACCATTTTTCGAAAGAATAATCAGTTGTATATTTAGGACGCTTGGAGAGTCGGCGGACGAAGAATTGAGCGTAACTTTCGCACACGGTGTCCGTTTTGGTCCCACAAGTACTTTTTGAAAATTTAGCGACCGTTTTGAATTGAACTCACCACCTCGTCGTGACGTATGAGGGATTTTGGCCATTTTTCGAAAGAATGACCACTTGCATATTTGGAACGCTTGGAGAGTCGGCGTACGAAGAATTGAGCGTAACTTTTGCACACGGTGTCCGTTTTGGTCCCACAAGTACTTTTTGAAAATTTAGCGCCCGTTTTGAATTGAACTCTCCACCTCGTCGTGACGTATGAGGGATTTTGGCCATTTTTCGGAAGAATGACCACTTGCATATTTGGAACGCTTGGAGAGTCGGCGTACGAAGAATTGAGCGTAACTTTTGCACACGGTGTCCGTTTTGGGCCCAAAAGGACTTTTTGGAAATGTAGCGACCGTTTTGGATTGAACTCACCACTTCATCGTGACGTATGAGGGATTTTGGCCATTTTTTGAAAGAATAATCTGTTGTATATTTAGGATGCTTGGAGAGTCGGCGGACGAAGAATTGAGCGTAACTTTTGCACACGGTGTCCGTTTTGGTCCCACAAGTACTTTTTGGAAATTTAGCGACCGTTTTGGATTGAACTCACCACCTCGTCGTGACGTACTAGGGATTTTGGCCATCTTTCGAAAGAATGAGCACTTACATATTTCGAGCGCTTGGAGAGTCGGTCAACGAAGAATTGAACGTAACTTTTGCACACTGTGTCCGTTTCGGGCCCATAAGTACTTTTTGGAAATGTAACGACCGTTTTGGTTTGAACTCACCACTTCATCATGACGTACGAGGGATTTTGGCCATTTTTGGAAAGAATGAGCACTTGCATATTTAGAACTCTTGTGGAGTCGACGGACGAGGAATTTAGCGTAACTTTTGCACACGGTGTCCGTTTTGGGCCCATAAGTACTTTTTGGAAATGTAACGACCGTTTTGGTTTGAACTCACCACTTCATCATGACGTACGAGGGATTTTGGCCATTTTTCGAGAGAATGAGCACTCGCATATTTAGAACACTTAGAGTGTCGACGTACGAATAATTGAGCGTAACTTTTGTACACGGTGTCCGTTTTGGGCCCATAAGTACTTATTGGAAATATAGCGATCGTTTTAGATTGAACTCAGCACTTCATCGTGACGTAAGGGGGATTTTGGCCATTTTTCAAAAGAACGAGCACTTTCATACTTAGAGCGCTGGAAGAATCGGCGTATGAAGAATTGAGCTTAACTTTTGCACACGGTGTCCGTTTTGGGCTCATAAGTACTTTTTGAAAATGTAGCGACCGTTTTGGATTGAACTCACCACTTCATCGTGACGTACGAGGGGTTTTGGTTATTTTTTGAAAGAATGAGCACTTGCATATTTAGAACACTTGGAGAGTCGGCGGACGAAGAATTGAGCATATATTTTGCACACGGTGTCCGTTTTGGGCCCATAAGTACTTTTAGGAAATGTAGCGACCGTTTTGGATTGAACTCACCACTTCGTCGTGACGTACTATAAAATTTGGCCATTTTTGAAAAGAATGAGCACTTACATATTTAGAACGCTTGGAGAGTCGACGGACGAAGAATTGTACGTAACTTTTGCACACGGTGTCCGTTTTGGGCCCATAAGTACTTTTAGGAAATGTAGCGACCGTTTTGGATTGAACTCACCACTTCGTCGTGACGTACTATAAAATTTGGCCATTTTTGAAAAGAATGAGCACTTACATATTTAGAACGCTTGGAGAGTCGACGGACGAAGAATTGTACGTAACTTTTGCACACGGTGTCCGTTTTGGGCTCATAAGTACTTTTTGAAAATGTAGCGACCGATTTGGATTGAACTCACCACTTCATCGTGACGTACGAGGGGTTTTGGTTATTTTTTGAAAGAATGAGCACTTGCATATTTAGAACACTTGGAGAGTCGGCGTACGAAGAATTGAGCGTAACTTTTGCACACGGTGTCCGTTTTGGGCCCATAAGTACATTTTGGAAATGTAGCTACCGTTTTGGATTGAACTCACCACTTCGTCATGAGGTACGAGGATTTTGGCCCTTTTTTGAAAGAATGAGCACTTGCATATTTAGAACGCTTGGAGAGTTGATGGACGAAGAATTGGCGTAACTTTTGCACACGGTGTCCGTTTTGGGCCCATAAGTACTTTTTTGAAATGTGGCGATCATTTTGGATTGAACTCACCACTTCGTAGTGACGTACGAGGGATTTTGACCATTTTTCAAAAGACTGAGCAGTTGCATATTTAGAACGCTTGGAGAGTCGACGGACGTAAAATTGAGCATAACTTTTGCACACGGTGTCCGTTTTGGGAGCATAAGTACTTTTTGGAAATGTAGCGACCGTTTTGGATTGCACTCACCACTTCATCGTGACGTACGAGGGATTTTGGCCATTATTCAAAAGAATGAGCACTTGCATATTTCGAACGCTTGGAGAGTCGGCGGACGAAGAATTGAGCGTAACTTTTGCACACGTTGTCCGATTTGGGCCCACAAGTACTTTTTGGAAATGTAGCGACTGTTTTGGTTTGAACTCACCACTTCGTCATGACGTATGAGGGATTTTGGCCATTTTTCGAAATAATGAGTACTTGCATATTTGGAACGCTTGGAGAGTCGGCGGACGAAGAATTGAGCACAACTTTTGTGCACGGCGTCCATTTTGGGCCCATAAGTACTTTTTCGAAATGTAGCGACCATTCTAGATTGAACTCACCACATCGTCGTGACGTACGGGGGATTTTGGCCATTTTATAAACGAATGAGCACTTGAATATTTGGAACGCTTGGAGAGTCGGTGTACGAAGAATTGAGCGTAACTTTTGCACATGGCGTCCATTTTGGGCCCGTAATTACTTTTTGGAAATGTAGCGACCGTTTTGAATTGAACTCACCACTTCGTCGTAACGTATGAGGGATTTCGGCCATTTTTCGAAAGAATGAACACTTGCATATTTGGAACGCTTGGAGAGTTGGGGTACGAAGAATTGAGCGTAACTTTAGCACACGGAGTCCGTTTTGGGCCCATAAGTACTTTTTGGAAATGTAGCGACCGTTTTGGATTGAACTCACCATTTCGTCTTGACGTATGAGGGATTTTGGCCATTTTTTGAAAGAAAGACCACTTGCATATTTGGAACGCTTGGAGAGTCGGCGTACGAAGAATTGAGCTTAACTTTTGCACACGATGTCCGTTTTGGGCCCATAAGTACATTTTGGAAATGTAGCGACCGTTTTGGATTGAACTCAACACTTCATCGTGACGTACGAGAGATTTTGGCCATTTTTTGAAAGAATGAGAACTTGCATATTTAGAATGCTTGGAGAGTCGGCGGACGAAGAATTGAGCGTAACTTTTGCACACGGTGTCCGTTTTGAGCCCAAAAGTACTTTTTGGAAATGTAGTGACCGTTTTGGATTGAACTCACCACTTCGTCGTGACGTACGAGGGAGTTTGGCCATTTTTCGAAAGAATGAGCACTTGCATAT
>NW_019228448.1:3093-3931 GCF_002742605.1 Olea europaea var. sylvestris | reverse complement strand
TGACGAAATTGCCCCCGGCGTGGTTTTTGTTCCCGATCAAGATGTCAAATTTTAGCCAATTCCGACACAGTCGCGAAAAATGATGAAATTGCCCCCGGCGCGATTTTTGTTTCCAATCAACCTTTCAAATTTCAGCCAATTCCGACACAGTTGCGAAAAATGACGAAATTGCCCCCGACGTGGTTTTTGTTTCCGATCAACCTGTCAAATTTTAGCAAATTCCGACACAGTCACAAAAAATGATGAAATTGCCCCCGGCGCGGTTTTTGTTCCCGATGAACCTGTCAAATTTTAGCCAATTCCGAAACAGTCGCGAAAAATGACGAAATTGCCCCCGGCCCGGTTTTTGTTCCCGATCAACCTGTCAAATTTTGGCCAATTCCGACACAGTCGCGAAAAATGACGAAATTGCTCCCGGCGCGGCTTTTGTTCCCGATTAACCTGTCAAATTTTAGCCAATTCCGACACAGTCGAGAAAAATGACGAAATTGCCCCCGGCGAGGTCTTTATTAGTCGCGAAAAATGACGAAATTGCCCCCGGCGCGGTTTTTGTTTCCGATAAACCGGTCAAATTTTAGTCAATTCCGACACAGTCGCGAAAAATGACGAAATTGCCCCAGGCGCGTTTTTTGTTTCCGATCAGCCTGTCAAATTTTGGCCAATTACGACACAGTCTCGAAAAATGACGAAATTGCCCCTGCCGTGGTTTTTGTGCCCGATCATTCTGTCAAATTTTCGTAAATTCCGACTCAGTTGCGAAAAATGACGAAATTGCCCCCGGCGTGATTTTTGTTTCGGATCAACCTGTCAAATTTCAGCCAATTCCGACACAGTCGCG
>NW_019228448.1:2831-2986 GCF_002742605.1 Olea europaea var. sylvestris | reverse complement strand
AGTCGAGAAGAATGACGAAATTGCCCCCGACGCGATTTTTGTTCCCGATCAACCTGTCAAATTTTAACAAATTTCGACACAGTCGTAAAAGATGACGAAATTGCCCCCGACGTGGCTTTTGTTCCCGATCAACCTGTCAAATTTTAGCCAATTTA
>NW_019228448.1:638-2476 GCF_002742605.1 Olea europaea var. sylvestris | reverse complement strand
TCCGACACAGTCGCGAAAAATGACGAAATTGCCCCAGCGCGGTTTTTGTTTCCGATCATCCTATCAAATTTAGGCCAATTCCGGCACAGTCGCGAAAAATGACGAAATTGCCCCCGGCGCTGTTTTTGTTCCCGATCAACTAGTCGAATTGTTGCCAATTCCGACAAAATCGCGAAAAATGACGAAATTGCCCCCAGCGCGGTTTTTGTTTCCGATCAGCCTGTCAAATTTTGGCCTATTCCGACACAGTAGCGAAAAATGACGAAATTGCCCCCGGCGCGATTTTTGTTCCCGATGAACCTGTCAAATTTTAGCCAATTCCGACACAGTCGCGAAAAATGACAAAATCGCCCCCGGCGCGGCTTTTGTTTCCGATCAACCTGTAAAATTATGGCCAATTCCGACACAGTCGAGAAGAATGACGAAATTGCCCCCGACGCGATTTTTGTTCCCGATCAACCTGTCAAATTTTAACAAATTCCGACACAGTCGCAAAAAATGACGAAATTGCCCCCGGCGCGATTTTTGTTCCCGATGAACCTGTAGCCAATTCCGACACAGTCGCGAAAAATGACGAAATTGCCCCCGGCGCGATTTTTGTTCCCGATGAACCTGTAGCCAATTCCGACACAGTCGCGAAAAATGACGAAATTGCCCCCGGCGCGATTTTTGTTCCCGATGAACCTGTAGCCAATTCCGACACAGTCGCGAAAAATGACGAAATTGCCCCCGGCGCGGTTTTTGTTCCCGATCAACCAGTCAAATTTTTGCCAATTCCTACACAGTCGCGAAAAATGACGAAATTGCCCCCAGCGCGGTTTTTGTTTCCGATCAACCTGTCAAATTTAGGCCAATTCTGACACAGTCGCAAAAAATGACGAAATTGCCCCCGGCGCTGTTTTTGTTCCCGATCATCTAGTCAAATTGTTGCCAATTCCGACACAATCGCGAAAAATGACGAAATTGCCCCAGCGCGATTTTTGTTTTCGATCAGCCTGTCAAATTTTGGCCAATTCCGACACAGTAGCGAAAAATGACGAAATTGCCCCCGGCGTGATTTTTGTTCCCGATGAACCTGTCAAATTTTAGCCAATTCCGACACAGTCGCGAAAAATGATAAAATCGCCCCCGGCGCGGCTTTTGTTCCCGATCAACCAGTCAAATTTTAGCCAATTCCGACACAGTCGCGAAAAATGACGAAATTGCCCCCGACGCGGTTTTTGTTCCCGATGAACCTGTCAAATTTTAGCCAATTCCGACACAGTCGCGAAAAATGATAAAATCGCCCCCGGCGCGGCTTTTGTTCCCGATCAACCAGTCAAATTTTAGCCAATTCCGACATAGTCACGAAAAATGACGAAATTGCCCCCGGCGTGATTTTTGTTCCCGATGAACCTGTCAAATTTGAGCCAATTCCGACGCAGTCGCGAAAAATGACGAAATTGCCCTCGGCACGATTTTTGTTTTCGATCAACCTGTCAAATTTTAGCCAATTCTGACACAGTCGAGGAAAATGACGAAATTGTCCCCGGCGCTGTTTTTGTTCTCGATCAACTAGTCAAATTGTAGCGAATTCCGACACAGTCGCGAAAAATGACGAAATTGCCCCCAGCGCGGTTTTTGTTTCCAGTCAACTTGTCAAATTTTACCTAATTACGACACAGTCGAGAAAAATGACGAAATTGCCCCCGGCGCGGTCTTTGTTTCCGATAAACCGGTCAAATTTTAGCCAATTCCGACACAGTCGCGAAAAATGACGAAATTGCCCCAGGCGCGTGTTTTGTTTCATATCAACCTGTCAAATTTTGGCCAATTCCGACACAGTCGCGAAAAATGAC
>NW_019228448.1:0-394 GCF_002742605.1 Olea europaea var. sylvestris | reverse complement strand
CCAATTCCAACACAGTCGCGAAAAATGACGAAATTACCCCCGGCGCTGTTTTTGTGCCCGATCAACCAGTCAAATTGTAGCCAATTCCAACACAGTCGCGAAAAATGACGAAATTGCCCCCGACGCGGTTTTTGTTCACGATCAACAAGTCAAATTTTAGAAAATTTCGACACAGTCGCGAAAAATGACGAAATTTCCCCCAGCGCGATTTTCGTTTCCGATCAACCTGTCAAATTCTGGCCAACTCCGACACAATCGCGAAAAATGACGAAATTGCCCCCGGCGTGGTTTTTGTTCCCGATCAAGATGTGAAATTTTAGCCAATTCCGACACAGTCGCGAAAAATGACGAAATTGCCCCCGGCGCGGTTTTTGTTCCCGATGAACCTGTCAAA
>NW_019228447.1:0-3932 GCF_002742605.1 Olea europaea var. sylvestris | reverse complement strand
ACAATAGATACATGCATGGAAATCATTCTAAAGCCATCTTTGAAATTGTTTCTTTTAGTATTAAATTGTGTCATTTAAAAAAAATTTAAATATATAATACTTAAATAAATTCTTTAATTAAATCTTTATAATTTCCGCTAAAAGTATATTTAATTATTAAGTTTATGGCTATAGTGACGTTCCGATTCGTACGGATCGGGGCGTAACAAATATCACTAGTGGACGGTGGAATATCAAGATGAGACAAAGGTATATCAGAGGGGTTAGTAGAGAGAAGGTCATCAATAGGATCAGCAAGCACTATAGAGTCAACAGGCTCAGCATGAGCAAAAGAAGAAGGAACGTGGGACTGACTATATGAAAAGGTAGTGTGACCTATGGGACAAAGAGGTTGCTAGGAGACCCCATCAAGAAATGAAGCCCCAAGAGATGTCACCAGACAATGAATCAGGAAAGCATATGGAAGACCAATCCTATGACTTGGAATTCTAAAGGTATGCAAAGTATGGTGACAAATGAAAGTGGGCTGATCTATAGAGTCACCATGCAAAAGAGCATATAGGAATCTCATCTTCTCCATAGGCAATGAAAAAGTATGAGAAATTGGCCACAGATTTGTGCACACAATGCACAACAAAATCGATCAGTCAGTAGGAAGTGATCCAGTGTAAATAGCATGGGGTCCACTTCTCAATGGGATGGTAAAAAGAGTCGACTTAACTAGAGAATTAGCCAGGACAATATCGATCAAAAGATACAGGAAAACTGGATGAATGACACTTGGAATATATATAGTGCTTGAAATAACGTCAAGGGTGATCTTAATCGTCTAACCCTGAAGGAAGACTCTAAACGACGACCTGCTTAAATCATGGAAATTCGCATAGAACTCCTAAACCAGGAGACTAGGTAAGGGGTTCAACCCAACCAATAAAGGCTCCCAACACCTGGAGGTGAATATGACCGCTAGGTCAGGTAGAAGATTAGAAAGGATAAGAATTGAGTCCCAAAGACATCCTGAGTTGTAGAGGAAATAAACCTAGAGTAGCTATATGAAGTCAACCCACTAGCAGACTGTGCGGTAGTCCAAGCATGCTTAGGTGGCATCTGACATAAAAGACAGTAGCAAATTATTAGAATTTGAAGCAAGAATACGAGAGCCCCTAAATTATGATATTTAAGAAAAGACGTGACATGATGTAAAAAGTACACAAAATGATATGAAAACTTGAAAAACACTCAAAACGATGCAAAGTAGTGTAGAAAACGACCACAACTATGCAAAACTAGTGAAAAGAAGGTAAAACTATGCAAATTAGTATAAGGTAGGCAAAACGATGAAACACAGTGCAAAACATCAAAAACGATGCAAAGGATGTGTGGTGATAAGAATGACACAGGATGTCAAGAGACATGTTAACACGGATCAAGGTATGGGTGCTATGACATCACATCAACACGCAAGTTTTGCAATATCAAGATGAAAGCAACATCACATCAAGATGCAAGGATCATGGTGTCATGACGAAAGTGACATGACGTCAAGATGCAAGGATAATGGAGTCATGACAGAAGTGACATAGTACCTAGACATAGGTGTGACGATTGCAAGACTCCGGGAACACATGAACAACACTCTTTACCAACATAACGACATCATGCTTGAATCATAGGTGCTAGGATGTAGCAAACAGTGATGAACATCATGGATGAAGCAAATTGTCGAACACGTTGTATGTATCTAAGATGCAAGACATATAAGCAAAAATTCTAACCTGGTCAAAACCACAACACACAAACCTATCCATAATCCAATAATCCAACATTCAAACTTACCCCAAACTCCTTAAAAAATACGAGAAAATCAAGTCTAGAGCAAATGCACAAATGAGAAAGAGCCACATACGAGTGTAAAACTCTAAATGGCATGAATTGATGAAACTAAGGATGCAAAAAAATGATGAAATTAGTAACAAAAGACCACAATTATGCAATGTAGATGAATCGATGAAACCAAAATAGAGTTGCAATTCAAAAATCCCTAAATTTAACTCAAAATTAGTGTCGCGAGCTACTTACGGTCAATCCGTGAAATTGCTAGAGGAGATGATGTCTAATGATGAAGAAGTGATACAAAATTGATCAATGACACAATGAAAGCATGAATTTGATAGTGGGCGAGAGAAAATTTGAGGGAAAATAGAAGAAATTTGGAAAAAAAAATTGGTGTTTTAACCTATTGCGAGAATTCAAATTGGCAGACTGTTGCTCGAGCGAGACTTGAGTAAGAAACAAGCGACACATGTTCTATTATTGTTGCTCGAGCAAGGGTTCTATTATTGTTGCTCGAGCAAGGGTTCAATAATAATCAAGCGAAATGTAATTGGCACAAATAGCACAATTTCTTGAATATACAATTTTTTAGCATCACTTTGAAAATTTTTAATTTTAACACCAATTTTTTAAATGGCACACACTTCAACATGCATGTCCACCCAGAATTGCATTTTATCACAAATATGACATGCTCAATAATTAGACACGTTACCCTACACACACAAATCAAGTTTGGCTAGAGTAAATTTTATACGTAACTCATATGCGAAAAGTGTCACTAATTCTATGCAAGCAAGGCTCAAAACCTTAAATTTGTGAGAAAGAACACGCTAAATCATTGCTGAATGAGTTTATCCCCCAAACTTACGAAAGTCAAATTCAGTGCCACTGGGACCTATAAATCAATGAATATGTGTAAAATTTTCTTTCTTCTCCTGTCTATAAGAACCTCTTTTTTTTTCTTTTTCTTTTTTTAAATCTTATGTGCAAGCCTATCTCTATTAAGCTACCAAGAAGACCCCTGTAGCAAGCTTTGGATCGATGACTCCAAATCAGTTGGACTTAGGGCACTAGGTTATGAAAAACCCTTTAGACTTAATTGCTCGAGTAAACTAGGCTATGAAGATGGGTATAAGATATAACTCAATAAACAATATTTTTCATCTTTTCTTAGGGAGAACCACAAGAATTTAGGTCGCATAGTCAAAGATCAATTCACGCTCAAGGTCATCTCATCAACAAATGACAACCATCCCAAGTCTTACACATGTGGTCGAGACTCACTTACAAGGACATAGTGTGTGTTGTGCAGATAAAATATGAAGAGACATATACCAAGTGCTCCACACAAACTCAATTCGAGTGATAGGAACATGAAGATAATCATTAATTGAATGTATATCTGATCACAATATGCAAGTATAAGTAAAGCAAATACGATGTTGTAGTTAACAATTTTTTTATTTTAAATGATAACATTAAAAATGCTTGAAAAGGAAATAAATGCTAATCAAAATCAATATACAATGTAATGAATGCAAAAACAGACAAATGAAATGAGTTGTACAAGGATGCTCCTACGAAGATGGTCAAAGTGGTACATAGATATCGACAGCCTTTCTAAGTGACTTGAACCTCATACCATCTAAAGGTTTAGTGAACAGATTAGCAAGCTGATTTTCTGTAATGTGTTCTAGGGATACCACATTGGACTCAACATGCTCTCGAATGAAATGATGACGGATGTCAATATGTTTGGTCCTAGAATGCTGAACAGGGTTTTTGGAGATGTTGATAGAGCTAGAGTTATCATAGAATAGAGTCATAGTACCTTGATTTATCCCATAATCACTCAGCATTTGTTTCGTCCAAAGTAATTGAGGGCAACAACCACCGACTGCAATATATTAAACCTCAATCATGGATAAAGATACTGAGTTTTGTTTCTTACTCATCCATGACACAAGATTAGAACCAACATAAAAACAACCACCTATGGTACTCTCTGTCATTGGCATTTACAGCCTAATCGACATTAGAGTAGTTGACCAAATCAAGATTGTACTCTCTAGAATACAAGATTCCATGATCCATGG
>NW_019228446.1:0-3932 GCF_002742605.1 Olea europaea var. sylvestris | reverse complement strand
ATCGCGCCGGGGGCAATTTCGCCATTTTTCGCGACGGTGTCGGAATGGACTAAAATTTGACTGGTTGGTCGGAAACAAAAATCAGGCCGGGGGCAATTTCGTCATTTTTCGCGACTGTGTCGGAATGGTCTCAAATTTCACAGGTTGATTAGGAACAAAAATCGCGCCGGGTGTAATTTCGTCATTTTTCGCGACTGTGTCGGAAAATGGCTAAAATTTGACTGGTTGATCGGAAACAAAAACCGCGCCGGGGGCAATTTCGTCATTTTTTCTCGACTGTGTCGGAATTGGCTGAAATTTGGCAGTTTGATCGAAAATAAAAATCGCGGCGGCGGCAATTTCATCATTTTTTTCGACTGCGTCGGAATGGGCTCAAATTTGACAGGTTGATCGGGAACAAAAACCGTGCCGGATGTAATTTCGTCATTTTTCGCGGCTGTGTCGTAATTGGCTAAAATTTAACTGGTTGATCGGAAACAAAATCCGCGCTGGGGGCAATTTCGTCATCTTCTCGACTGTGTCGGAATTGGCTGAAATTTGGGAGTTTGATAGGAAATAAAATTCGCGCCGGCGCCTATTTCGTCATTTTTCTTGACTGTGTCGGAATGGGCTGAAATTTGACAGGTTGATCGAAAACAAAAATCGCGCCGTGGGCAATTTCGTCGTTTTTCTCGACTGTGTCGGAATGGGCTGAAATTTGACAGGTTGATCGAGAACAAAAATCGGGCCGTGTGTAATTTCGTCATTTTTTGCGACTGTGTCGGAATTGGCTAAAATTTGACTGGTTGATCAGAAACAAAAAGGGCGCCGGGGGCAATTTCGTCATTTTTCTCGACCGTGTCGGAATTGGCTGAAATTTGGCAGTTTGATCGGAAATAAAAATCGCGCCGACGGCAATTTTGTCATTTTTCTCGACTTTGTCAGAATGAGCTCAAATTTGACAGGTTTATCGAGAACAAAAATCGCGCAGGGTGTAATTTCGTCATTTTTCACGACTGTGTCGGAATTGGCTAAAATTCGACTGGTAGATCGGAAACAAAAATCGCGCGGGGCAATTTCGTCATTTTCTCGACTGTGTCGGAATTGGCCGAAATTTGACTGGTTGATCGGAAACAAAAACAACGCCGGGGCCAATTTCGTCATTTTTCTCGACTGTTTCGGAATTGGCTGAAATTTGGCAGTTTGATCTGAAATAAAAATCGCGCCCGGGGCAATTTCGTCATTTTTCTCGACTGTGTCGGAATGGGCTCAAATTTGACAGGTTGATCGGAAACAAAAATCGCGCCGGGGGCAGTTTCGTTATTTTTCGTGACTGTATCAAAATGGCCTAAAATTTGACAGGTTGATCGGAAACAAAAAATCGTGCGGCTGGCAATTTCGTCATTTTTCGCGACTGTGTCGGAATGGGCTCAAATTTGACTGGTTGATAGGGAACAAAAATCGCGCCTGGGGTAATTTCATCATTTTTCGCGACTGTGTCGGAATTGGCTGAAATTTGGCAGTTTGATCGGAAATAAAAATCGCGCCGGGGGCAATTTCGACATATTTGTCGACTGCGTCGGAGTGGGCTCAAATTTGATAGGTTGATCGGGAACAAAAACCTCGCCGGGTGTAATTTCGTCATTTTTCGCGACTGTGTCAGAATTGGCTAAAATTTAACTGGTTGATCGGAAACAAAAATCGCGCCGGGGGCAATTTTCTCATTTTTCTCAACTGTGTCGGAATTGGCTGAAATTTGGCAGTTTGATCGGAAATAAAAATCGAGTCGGCAGTAATTTCGTCATTTTTTTCGACTGCGTCGGAATGGGCTCAAATTTGACAGGTTTGTCGGGAACGAAAATCGCACCGGGTGTAATTTTGTCATTTTTCGCGACTGTGTCCGAATTGGCTAAAATTTGACTGGTTGATAGGAAACAAAAACTGCGCAGGGGGCAATTGCGTCATTTTTCTCGACTGTGTTGGAATTAGCTTAAATTTGGCAGTTTGATCAGAAATAAAAATTGCGCCGAGGGCAATTTCGTCATTTTTCTCGACTGTGTCGGAATGGGCTTAAATTTGACAGGTCGATCGGAAACAAAAATCGCGCAGCTGGCAATTTCGTCATTTTTCGCGACTGTGTCGGAATGGGCTGAAATTTGACTGGTTGATCGGGAATAAAAACCGCGCCAGTGGTAATTTCATTATTTTTCGTGACTGCGTCAGAATTGCCTAAAATTTGACAAGTTGATCGGAAACAAAAATCGCGCCGGGGGCAATTTCGTCATTTATCGCGACGGTGTCTGAATGGACTAAAATTTGATTGGTTGGTCGGAAACAAAAATAGGGCCGGGGGCAATTTCGTCATTTTTCGCGACTGTGTCGGAATGGTCTCAAATTTCACGGGTTGATCGGGAACAAAAATCGCGCCGGGTGTAATTTCGTCATTTTTCGCGACTGTGTCGGAAATGGCTAAAATTTGACTGGTTGATCGGAAACAAAAATCGCGCCGGGGGTAATTTCGTCATTTTTCTCGACTGTGTCGGAATTGGCTGAAATTTGGCAGTTTGATTGGAAATAAAAATCGCCACGGCGGCAATTTCGTCATTTTTTTTGACTGCGTCGGAATGGGCTCAAATTTGACAGGTTTATCGGGAACAAAAATCGCGCCGGGTGTAATTTCATCATTTTTCGCGATCGTGTCGGAATTGGCCAAAATTTGACTGGTTGATCGGAAACAAAAATCGCTCAGGGGGCAATTGCGTCATTTTTCTCGACTGTGTCGGAATTGGGCTAAAATTTGACAGGTTGAACGGAAACCAAAATCGCGCCGACGGCAGTTTCGCCATTTTTAGCGACTGTGTCGGAATGGGCTCAAATTCGACAGGTTGATCGGGAACAAAAATCGCGCCTGGGGCAATATCGTCATTTTTCGCGACTGTGTAGGAATGGGCTAAAATTTGACAGGTTGAACGGAAACCAAAATCGCGCCGACGGCAGTTTCGCCATTTTTAGCGACTGTGTCCGAATGGGCTCAAATTTGACAGGTTGATCGGAAACAAAAATCGCGCTCTGGGCAATTTCTTCATTTTTCCCGACTGTGTCGGAATGGGCTCAAATTTGAAAGGTTGATCGGGAACAAAAACCGCGCCGGGTGTAATTTCGTCATTTTTCGCGACTGTGTCGGAATTGGCTCAAATTTAACTGGCTGATCGGAAACAAAAACCGCGCCGGGGGCAATTTCGTCATCTTCTCGACTGTGTCGAAATTGGCTGAAATTTGGGAGTTTGATCGGAAATAAAATTCGCGCCGGCGCCCATTTCGTCATTTTTCTCGACTGTGTCGGAATGGGCTCAAATTTGACAGGTTGATTGGGAATAAAAATCGCGCCGGGTGTAATTTCGTCATTTTTTGCGACTGTGTCGGAATTGGCTAAAATTTGACTGGTTGATCGGAAACAAAAATCGCACAGGGTGCAATTTCATCATTTTTCTCGACTGTGTCGGAATTGGCTAAAATTTGGCAGTTTGATCGGAAATAAAAGTCGCGCCGACGGCAATTTCGTCATTTTTCTCGACCGTGCCGAAATGGGCTCAAATTTGACAGGTTGATCGGAAACAAAAATCGCGCCGGGGGCAATTTCGTCATTTTTCGTGACGATGTCGGAATGGGCTGAAATTTGATAGGTTGATCGGAAACAAAAATCGCGCCGGGGGCAATTTCGTCATTTTTCGAGACTTGTCGGAATGGGCTCAAATTTGACAGGTTGATCGGGAACAAAAATCGCGACGGGTGTAATTTCGTAATTTTTCGCGACTGTGACGGAATTGGCTAGAATTTAACTGGTTGATCGGAAACAAAAATCGCGACGATGGCAATTTCGTCATTTTTCTCGACTGTGCTGGAATTGGCTGAAATTTGGGAGTTTGATCGGAAATAAAAATCTCGCCGGCGGC
>NW_019228445.1:0-3932 GCF_002742605.1 Olea europaea var. sylvestris | reverse complement strand
GGAATCGAGCCAATGAAAAGTAGTTTTCGATTCATGATAACTTTGGGTTTGTTCGTTTTTGGCGAATTGTAAGTCTAATTCGATTGGAATCAAGCCAAACAAATGTGGCTTTTGATTTCATGATATCTTCGTGTTTGTTCAATGAAAAGTGGTTTTTGATTACATGATAACTTCGGGTTGGTTCATTTTTTGCGAATTGCTAGACTAATTTGATGGAATCAAGCCAATGAAATGTGGCTTTCGATTTCACGATAACTTCGGGTCTGTTCGTTTTTGGCGAATCACTAGTCTAATTCAATTGGAATTGAGCCAATGACAAGTGGCTTTTGATTTCATGATAACTTCGAGTATGTTCGTATTTGCCGAATTGCCCGTCTAATTCGATTGGAATCGGGCCAATGAAATGTGGCTTTTGATTTTATGATAACTTAGGGTTTGTTCATTTTTGGCGAACTTCAAGTCTAATTCGATTTGAATCGAGCCAATGAAATGTGGCTTTTAATTTCATGATAACTTCCAACTTGTACGTTTTTTGCGAGTCACAAGTCTAATTCGATTGGAATCGAGCCAATGAAAAGTGGTTTTTGATTTCATGATAACTTCAAGTTTGTTCATTTTTTACGAATTGCTAATCTAATTCGATTGGAATCGAGCCAATGAAAAGAGGTTTTTGATTTAATGATAACTTTGGATTTGTTCGTTTTTGGCGAAGTGCTAGTCTAATTCGATTGGAATTGAGCCAATGAAATGTGGCTTTTGATTTCGTGATAACTTCGGGTTTGTTCATTTTTGCCGAAATGCTAGTCTAATTCAGTTGGAATCAAGCCAATGAAAAGAGGTTTTGATTTCATGATAACTTCTAGTTGGTTCATTTTTTTGCGAATTGCTTATCTAATTCGATTGGAATTGAGCCAATGAAAAGAGGGTTTTCATTTCATGATAACTTTGGGTTTGTTCGTTTTTGGCCAATTGCTAGTCTAATTCGATTGGAATCGAGACAATAAAATGAGGCTTTTGATTTCATGATAACTTTGGGTTTGTTCATTTTTGGTGAATTGCTAGCCTAATTCAATTCGAATCGAGTCAATGAAAAGTGGCATTTCATTTCATGATAACTTTAGGTTTGTTCATTTTTTGTGAATTCCCAGTCTTATTGTAATGGGATCGAGACAATGAAAAGTGGTTTTTGATTTCATGATAACATCGGGTTTGTTCATTTTTGCCGAATTGCTAGACTAATTCGATTGGAATCGAGCCAATGAAAAGAGGGTTTTCAATTCATGATAACTTCAGGTATGTTCATTTTTGGCGAATTCCTAGTCTAATTCGATTGGAATCGAGCTAATGAAATGTGGCTATTGATTTCATGATAACTTCGGGTTTGTTCATCTTTGGTTAATATCTAGTCTAATTTGATTGGAATTGAGCCAATGAAATGTGGTTTTTGATTTCATGGTAACTTAGGGCTTGTTCATTTTTAGCGAAACGCTAGTCTAATTCGATTGGAATCGAGCCAATGAAAAGTAGTTTTTGATTTCATGATAACTTTGGGTTTGTTTGTTTTTGGCGAATTGCTGCCTAATTCGATTGGCATCGAGCCAATGAAAGAGGTTTTCAATTTAATGATAACTTCGGGTATGTTCGTTTTTGGCGAATTGCTAGTCTAATTCGATCGGAATCGAGCCAATCAAATGTGGTTTTTGATTTCATGATGACTTCGGGTTTGTTCGTTTTTAGTGAATTGCTAGTCTAATTCGAGGTAAATAACTGTCTAATTCGCTTGGAATCAAGCCAATGAAAGAGGTTTTCAATTTAATGATAACTTCGAGTATGTTCGTTTTTGGTGAATTGCTAGTCTAATTCGATAGGAATCGAGCCAATCAAATGTGGCTTTTGATTCCATGATAACTTCGGGTTTGTTCATTTTTGCCGAAATGGTAGTCCAATTTGATTGGAATCGAGCCACTTTTTCTTTTCATGATAACTTCGTGTTTGTTCATTTTTGACGAATTGCTAGACAAATTCGATTGGAATCGAGCCAATGAAAAGAGGGTTTTCATTTCATTATAAATTCAGGTATGTTTATTTTTGGCGAATTACTAGTCTAATTCGATTGGAATCGAGCTAATGAAATGTGGCTATTGATTTCATGTTAACTTCGGGTTTGTTCATTCTTGGCGAATAGCTAGTCTAATTCGATTGGAATTGAGCTAATGAAATGTGGCTATTGATTTCATGACAACTTCGAGTTTGTTCATTTTTGGCGAATAGCTAGTCTAATTTGATTGGAATCGAGCCAATGAAATGTGGTTTTTGATTTCATGGTAACTTAGGGTTTGTTCATTTTTGGCAAAATGCTAGTCTAATTCGATTGGAATCGAGCTAATGAAAAGTATCTTTTGATTTCATGATAACTTCGGGTTTGTTCATTTTTTGCTAGGTGCTAGTCTAATTCGATTGGAATCGAACTAGTGAAATGTGGCTTTTGATTTCATGATAACTTTTGCTTTGTTCATTTTTGGTGAATTGCTAGTCTATTTCGATTGGAATCGAGCCAATGAAACGTGGTTTTTGATTTCGTGATAACTTCGGGTTCGTTCGTTTTGGCCGAATTTCTAGTCCAACTCGATTGGAATCGAGCCAATGAAAAGTGGTTTTCGATTTCATGATAACTTCGGGTCTGTTAGTTTTTGGCAAATTGGAAGTCTAATTCGATTGGAGTTGAGCCAATGAAATGTGACTTTTGATTTCGTGATATCTTCGTGTTTGTTGAATGAAAAGTGGTTTTTCATTTTATGATAACTTAGGGTTGGTTCATTTTTGGCGAATTGCTAGTCTAATTCGATTGGAATCGAGCCAATGAAAGAGGTTTTCAATTTAATGATAACTTCGGGTATGTTCGTTTTTGGCGAATTGCTAGTCTAATTCGATCGGAATCGAGCCAATCAAATGTGGTTTTTGATTTCATGATGACTTCGGGTTTGTTCATTTTTGGTGAATTGCTAGTCTAGTTCGATTTGAATCGAGCCAACGAAAAGAGGGTTTTCATTTTATGATAACGTTGGGTTTGTTCATTTTTGGTAAATAACTGTCTAATTCGATTGGAATCTAGCCAATGAAAGAGGTTTTCAATTTAATGATAACTTCGAGTATGTTCATTTTTGGTGAATTGCTAGTCTAATTTGATAGGAATCGAGCCAATCAAATGTGGCTTTTGATTCGATGATAACTTCAGGTTTGTTCATTTTTGCCGAAATGGTAGTCCAATTCGATTGGAATCGAGCCACTTTTTCATTTCATGATATCTTTGTGTTTGTTCATTTTTGACGAATTGCTAGACAAATTAGATTGGAATCGAGCCAATGAAAAGAGGTTTTCATTCCATGATAAGTTCAGGTATGTTTATTTTTTGCGAATTACTAGTCTAATTCGATTGGAATCGAGCTAATGAAATGTGGCTATTGATTTCATGATAACTTCGGGTTTGTTCATTCTTCGCGAATAGCTAGTCAAATTTGATTGGAATTGAGCTAATGAAATGTGGCTATTGATTTCATGATAACTTCGGCTTTATTCATTTTTGGCGAATAACTAGTCTAATTTGATTGGAATCGAGCCAATGAAATGTGGTTTTTGATTTCATGGTAACTTAGGGTTTGTTCATTTTTGGTAAAATGCTAGTCTAATTCGATTGGAATCGAGCTAATGAAAAGTATCTTTTGATTTCATGATAACTTCAGGTTTCTTCATTTTTTGCTAGGTGCTAGTCTAATTAGATTGGAATCGAACCAATGAAATGTGGCTTTTGATTTCATGATAACTTATGCTTTGTTCGTTTTTGGTGAATTACTAGTCTATTTCGATTGGAATCGAGCCAATGAAACGTGGTTTTTGATTTCGTGATAAATTCGGGTTCGTTCATTTTGGCCGAA
>NW_019228444.1:0-3934 GCF_002742605.1 Olea europaea var. sylvestris | reverse complement strand
TACGTCACGACGAATTGGTGAGTTCAATCCAAAACGGTCGCTACATTTCCAAAAAGGACTTACGGGCCCAAAACGGACACTGGTGCAAAAGTTGCGCTCAATTCTTTGTACCCCGACAATCCAAGCGTTCCAAATATGCAAGTGCTCACACTTTGGAAAAATGGCCGAAATCCCTCATACGTCACGACGAAGTGGAGAGTTCAATCCAAAATGGTCGCTACATTTCCAAAAAATACTTATGGGCCCAAAGCGGACACAGTGTGCAAAAGTTACTATCAATTCTTCGTACGCCAACAATCCAAGTGTTCCAAATATGCAAGCGCTCATTCTTTCGACAAATGGCCGAAATCCCTCATACGTCACAACGAAGTTCTGAGTTAAATCCAAAATGGTCGCTACATTTCCAAAAAGGACTTACGGGCCCAAAATGGACACTGGGTGCAAAAGTTGCGCTCAATTCTTCGTACGTCGACAATCCAAGCGTTCCAAATATGCAAGTGTTCACTGGTTCAAAAAATGGCCGAAATCCCTCATACGTCACGACGAAGTTGGGAGTTCAATCCAAAACGGTCGCTACATTTCCAAAAAGGACTTACGGGCCCAAAACGGACACAGGGGGCAAAAGTTACGCTCAATTCTTCGTACGCCGAATATCCAAGCGTTCCAAATATGCAAGCGCTCATTCTTTCGACAAATGGCCGAAATCCCTCATACGTCACGACGAAGTTGGGAGTTCAATCCAAAACGGTCGCTACATTTCCAAAAAGGACTTACGGGCCCAAAACGGACACTGGGTGCAAAAGTTACGCTCAATTCTTTGTACGTCGACAATCCAAGCGTTCCAAACATGCAAGTGCTCATTCTTTCGAAAAATGGCCGAAATCCCTCATACGTAACGACGAAGTGGTGAGTTCAATCCAAAATGGTCGTTACATTTCCAAAAAGTACTTACGGGCCCAAAACGGACAACTGGTGTAAAAGTTACGTTCAATTCTTCGTACGCCGACAATCCAAGCGTTCCAAATATGCAAGTGTGCTCACACTTTGGAAAAATGGCCGAAATCCCTCTTACGTCATGACGAAGTGGTGAGTTCAATCCAAAACGGTCGTTACATTTTCAAAAAGTACTTATGGGCCCAAAACGGACACAGTGGGCAAAATTACGCTCAATTCTTGGTACGCCGACAATCCAAGCGTTCCAAATTTGCAAGTGCTCACACTTTCCAAAAATGACCTAAATCCCTCATACGTCACGACGAAGTGGTGAGTTCAATCCAAAACGGTCACTACATTTCCAAAATGGACTTACGGGCCCAAAACGGACACCGGGTGCAAAAGTTACGCTCAATTCTTCGTACACCGACAATCCAAGCGTTCCAAATATGCAAGTGCTCACACTTTGGAAAAATGGCCGAAATCCCTCGTATGCCACGACGAAGTTGTGAGTTCAATCCAAAACGGTCGCTCCATTTCCAAAAAGTACATATGGTCCCAAAATGGACACCGGGTGCAAAAGTTACGCTCAATTCTTCGTAAGCCGACAATCCAAGCGTTCCAAATATGCAAGTGCCCATTCTTTCAAAAAATGGCCGAAATCCCTCATACGTCATGGCGAAGTTGTGAGTCAAATCCAAAATGGTCGCTGCATTTCCAAAAATGACTTACGGGCCCAAAACGGACACCGGGTGCAAAAGTTACGCTCAATTCTTGGTACGCCAACAATCCAAGCGTTTAGAATATGCAAGTGCTTACACTTTCGAAAAATGACCTAAATCCCTCATACGTCACGACGAAGTGGTGAGTTCAATCCAAAGCGGTCGCTACATTTCCAAAAAGGACTTACGGGCAGAAAACGGACACCGGGTGCAAAACTTACGTTCAATTCTTCGTACGCCGACAATCCAAGCGTTCCAAATATGCAAGTGCTCACACTTTGAAAAAATGGCCGAAATCCCTCATACGTTATGACGAAGTGGTGAGTTCAATCCAAAATGGTCGTTACGTTTCCAAAAAGTACTTACGGGCCCAAAATGGACACCGGGTGCAAAAGTTACACTCAATTCTTCGTACGCCGACAATCCAAGCATTCCAAATATGCAAGTGCTCACACTATGGAAAAATGGCCGAAATCCCTCATACGTCACGACGAAGTGGAGAGTTCAATCCAAAATGCTCGCTACATTTCCAAAAAATACTTATGGGCCCAAAACGGACACAGTGTGCAAAAGTTACGATCAATTCTTCGTACGCCAACAATCCAAGTGTTCCAAATATGCAAGCGCTCATTCTTTCGACAAATGGCCGAAATCCCTCATACGTCACAACGAAGTTGTGAGTTAAATCCAAAATGGTCGCTACATTTCCAAAAATGACTTATGGGCCCAAAACGAACACCGGGTGCAAAAGTTACGCTCAATTCTTAATACGCCGACAATCCAAGCGTTCCAAATATGCAAGTGCTCACAATTTCAAAAAATGACCTAAATCTCTCATGCGTCACGATGAAGTGGTGAGTTCAATCCAAAACGGTCGGTACATTTCCAAAAAGGACTTACGGGCCCAAAACGGACACCGGGTGCAAAAGTTGCGCTCAATTCTTCGTACGTCGACAATCCAAGCGTTCCAAATATGCAAGTGCTCATTCTTTCAAAAAATGGCCAAAATCCCTCGTACGTCACGACGCAGTTGTGAGTTCAATCCAAAACGGTCGCTACATTTCCAAAAAGTACTTACGGCCCCAAAACGGACACCGTGTACAAAAGTTACGCTCAATTCTTCGTACGCCGACAATCCAAGCGTTCCAAATATGCAAGTGCTCACACTTTTGAAAAATGACCTAAATCCCTCATACGTCACGACGAATTGGTGAGTTCAATCCAAAATGGTCGCTACTTTTCCAAAAAGGACTTACGGGCCCAAAACGGACACCGGGTGCAAAAGTTGCGCTCAATTCTTCGTACGTCGACAATCCAAGCGTTCCAAATATGCAAGTGCTCACACTTTCGAAAAATGACCTAAATCCCTCATACTTCACGACGAAGTGGTGATTCAATCCAAAACGGTCGCTACATTTCCAAAAAGTACTTACGGTCCCAAAACGGACACCGGGTGCAAAAGTTGCGCTCAATTCTTCGTACGTCGACAATCCAAGCGTTCCAAATATGCAAGTGCTCACATTTTCGAAAAATGACCTAAATCCCTCATACGTCACGACGAAGTGGTGAGTTCAATCCAAAACGGTCGCTACATTTCCAAAAAGTACTTATGGTCCCAAAACGGACACCGTGTGCAAAAGTTATGCTCAATTCTTGGTACGCCGACAATCCATGCGTTCCAAATTTGCAAGTGCTCATTCTTTTGAAAAATGGCCGAAATCCCTCATACGTCATGACGAAGTTATGAGTTAAATCCAAAACGGTCGTTACATTTCTAAAAAGTACTTATGGGCCCAAAACGGACACCGGGTGCGAAAGTTACGCTCAATTCTTGGTACGCTGACAATCCAAGCGTTCCAAATATGCAAGTGCTCACCCTTTCGAAAAATGGCCGAAATCCCTCATACGTCACGACGAAGTCGTGAGTTCAATCCAAAACGGTCGCTACATTTCCAAAAAGAACTTACGGCCCAAAACGGACACCGGGTGCAAAAGTTGCGCTCAAATCTTCGTACGTCGACAATCCAAGCGTTCCAAATATGCAAGTTCTCGCACTTTCGAAAAATGGCCGAAATCCCTCTTATGTCATGACAAAGTGGCTAGTTCAATCCAAAACGGTCGCTACATTTCCAAAAAGTACTTACGTTCCCAAAACGGACACCGTGTGCAAAAGTTACGCTCAATTCTTCATACGCTGACAAACAAAGCGTTCCAAATATGCAAGTGCTCATTCTTTCGAAAAATGGCCGAAATCCCACATACTTCACGACGAATTGGTG
>NW_019228443.1:0-3934 GCF_002742605.1 Olea europaea var. sylvestris | reverse complement strand
CGACGGTGTCGAAATGGGCTAAAATTTGACCGGTTTATCGGAAACAAAAATCGCGCCGGAGGCAATTTCGTCATTGTTCGCGATGGTGTCGGAGTGGGCTAAAATTTGCCAGGTTGATCGGAAACAAAAATCGCGCCTAGAGCAATTTCGTCATTTTTCACGACGGTGTCGGAATGGGCTGAAATTTGACAGGTTGATCGGAAACGAAAACCGCGCCAGGGGCAATTTAGTCATTTTTCGCGACGGTGTCGGAATGGGCTAAAATTTGACAGGTTGATCGGAAACAAAAATCGCGTCAGGGTCAATTTTTTCATTTTTCGCGACGGTGTTGGATTGGGCTCAAATTTGACTGGTTGATCGGAAACAAAAATCGCGCCGGAGGTAATTTTATCATTCTTCGCGACGGTGTCGAAATGGGCTAAAATTTGACCAGTTTATCGGAAACAAAAAACGCGCCAGGGGCAATTTCGTCATTTTTCGCGACGGTGTCGGGGTGGGCTCAAATTTGACAGGTTGATCGGAAACAAAAATCGCGCCGGGGGTAATTTTATCATTTTTCGCGACGGTGTCGGGGTGGGCTCAAATTTGACAGGTTGATCGGAAACAAAAATCGCACCTAGAGCAATTTCGTCATTATTCGCAACGGTGTCGGACTGGGCTAAAATTTGAACGGTTGATCGGAAACAAAAATCGCGCCACGGGCTATTTCGTTATTTTTCGCGACAGTGCCGGAATGGGCTAAAATTTGACAGGTTGATCGGAAACAAAAATCGCGCCAGGGGCAATTTAGTCATTTTTCGCGACGGTGTCGAAATGGGCTCAAATTTGACAGGTTGTTCGGAAACAAAAATCGCGCCGAGGGCAATTTCGTCATTCTTCGCGACGGTGTCGAAATGGGCTAAAATTAGACCGGTTTATCGGAAACAAAAATCGCGCCGGAGGCAATTTCGTCATTGTTCGCGACGGTGTCGGAGTGGGCTAAAATTTGCAAGGTTGATCGGAAACAAAAATCGCGCCGGAGGCAATTTCGTCATTGTTCGCGACGGTGTCGGAGTGGGCTAAAATTTGCAAGGTTGATCGGAAACAAAAATCGCGCCGGAGGCAATTTCGTCATTGTTCGCGACGGTGTCGGAGTGGGCTAAAATTTGCAAGGTTGATCGGAAACAAAAATCGCGCCGGAGGCAATTTCGTCATTGTTCGCGACGGTGTCGGAGTGGGCTAAAATTTGCAAGGTTGATCGGAAACAAAAATCGCGCCGGAGGCAATTTCGTCATTTTTCGCGACGGTGTCGGAATGGGCACAAATTTGACAGGTTGTTCGGAAACAAAAATCGCGCCGAGGGCAATTTCGTCATTCTTCGCGACGGTGTCGAAATGGGCTAAATTTTGACCGGTTTATAGGAAACAAAAATCGCGCCGGAGGCAATTTCGTCATTTTTCGTGACGTTGTCGGAGTGGGCTAAAATTTGACAGGTTGATCGGAAACAAAAATCGCGCCTAGAGCCATTTCGTCATTTTTCGCGACGGTGTCGGAATGGGCTAAAATTTGATAGGTTGATTGGAAACGAAAACCGCGCCAGGGGCAATTTAGTCATTTTTCGCGACGGTGTCGGAATGGGCTAAAATTTGACAGGTTGATCGGAAACAAAAATCGCGTCAGGGTCAATTTTTCATTTTTCACGGCGGTGTTGGAATGGGCTCAAATTTGACTGGTTGATCGGAAACAAAAATCGCGCCGGGTGTAATTTTATCATTCTTCGCGACGGTGTCGAAATGGGCTAAAATTTGATCGGTTTATCGGAAACAAAAAGCGCGCCGGGGGCAATTTCGTCATTCTTCGCGACGGTGTCGAAATGGGCTAAAATTTGTCCGGTTTATCAGAAACAAAAATCGCGTCGGAGTTAATTTCGACATTGTTCGCGACGGTGTCGGAGTGGGCTAAAATTTGCCAGGTTGATCGGAAACAAAAATCGCGCCGGAGGCAATTTCGTCATTTTTCGCGACGGTGTCGGAATGGGCACAAATTTGACAGGTTGTTCGGAAACAAAAATCGCGCCGGGGGCAATTTCGTCATTCTTCGCGACGGTGTCGAAATGGGCTAAAATTTGACCGGTTTATAGGAAACAAAAATCGCGCCGGAGGCAATTTCGTCATTTTTCGTGACGTTGTCGGAGTGGGCTAAAATTTGACAGGTTGATCGGAAACAAAAATCGCGCCTAGAGCAATTTCGTCATTTTTCGCGACGGTGTCGGAATGGGCTAAAATTTGACAGGTTGATTGGAAACGAAAACCGCGCCAGGGACAATTTAGTCATTTTTCGCGACGGTGTCGGAATGGGCTAAAATTTGACAGGTTGATAGGAAACAAAAATCGCGTCGGGGGCAATTTCGTCATTTTTCGCGACGGTGTCGGAATGGACTAAAATTTGACAGATTGATCGGAAACAAAAATCGCGCCAGAGGCAATTTCGTCATTTTTCGCGACGGTGTCGGAATGGGCTAAAATTTGACAGGTTGATCGGAAACAAAAATCATGCCGGGGGCAATTTTTTCATTTTTCGCGGCGGTGTGGGAAGGGCTGAAATTTGACTGGTTGATCGGAAACAAAAATCGCGCCGGGGGCAATTTCGTCATTCTTCGCGACGGTGTCGAAAGGGGCTAAAATTTTACTGGTTTATCGGAAACAAAAAACGCGCCGGGGGCAATTTCATCATTTTTCGCGACGGTGTCGGAGTGGGCTAAAATTTGACAGGTTGATCGAAAACAAAAATCGCACCTAGAGCAATTTCGTCATTTTTAGCGACGGTGTCGGACTGGGCTAAAATTTGAACGGTTGATCGGAAACAAAAATCGCGCCAGGGGCTATTTCGTCATTTTTCGCGACTGTACCGGAATGGGATAAAATTTTACAGGTTGATCGGAAACAAAAATCGAGCCCGGGGCAATTTCATCATTTTTCGCGACGGTGTCGAAATGTGCTAAAATTTGACCGGTTGATCAGAAACAAAAATCGCGCCGAGGGCAATTTCGTCATTTTTCGCGACGGTGTCGAAATGTGCTAAAATTTGACCGGTTGATCAGAAACAAAAATCGCGCCGAGGGCAATTTCGTCATTTTTCGCGACGGTGTCGAAATGTGCTAAAATTTGACCGGTTGATCAGAAACAAAAATCGCGCCGAGGGCAATTTCGTCATTTTTCGCGACGGTGTCGAAATGTGCTAAAATTTGACCGGTTGATCAGAAACAAAAATCGCGCCGAGGGCAATTTCGTCATTTTTCGCGACGGTGTCGAAATGTGCTAAAATTTGACCGGTTGATCAGAAACAAAAATCGCGCCGAGGGCAATTTCGTCATTTTTCGCGACGGTGTCGAAATGTGCTAAAATTTGACCGGTTGATCAGAAACAAAAATCGCGCCGAGGGCAATTTCGTCATTTTTCGCGACGGTGTCGGAGTGGGCTAAAATTTGACAGGTTGATCGGAAACAAAAATCGCGCCAGGGGCTGTTTCGTCATTTTTCGCGACGGCACCGGAATGGTCTAAAATTTGACTGGTTGATCGAAAACAAAAATCGCGTCGAGGCAATTTCGTCATTCTTCGTGACGGTGTCGAAATGGGCTAAAATTTGACCGGTTTATCGGAAACAAAAATCGTGCCGGGGGCAATTTCGTCATTATTCGCGACGGTGTCGGAATGGGCTAAAATTTGCCAGGTTGATCGGAAACAAAATCGCGCCGGAGGCAATTTCGTCATTTTTCGCGACGGTGTCGGAATGGGCACAAATTTGACAGGTTGATCGGAAACAAAAATCACGCTGGGGGCAATTTCGTGATTCCTCGCGACGGTGTCGAAACGGGCAAAAATTTGACGGGTTTATAGGAAACAAAAATCGCGCCGGAGGCAATTTCGTCATTTTTCGTGACGGTGTCGGAGTGGG
>NW_019228442.1:0-3935 GCF_002742605.1 Olea europaea var. sylvestris | reverse complement strand
CACTCCAGGTATACCTCGGGATCACTCCTTCCTTTGAATGAAGGAACTGTCATTTTTATATTTCTCAAGTTTCCATCCAACTCTTCCCCGCGATCATTCTGACCCCGTCTGTCGAACCTATCGTCTCTATTCCTCATCCTTCCCATTTCAACACCGTGAAATTCATCTTCGCCCATGTCACTCCCATATCCATACTCCTCTCGCCTTTCCCTCCTAGACTCCCATCTATCCGGTCCTCTGGCATTGGATATTTTCACTCGATGCCTCCGACTAAGATTAGTCACCGATGTATCTAATCTATTCATCCAAGCCTCCTGCTTCTCCAACCTATCTCTCACATCTCCAAACGCCCTCTCAAACCTTTGCACTAAATCCTCCGATACATTGCTATTATTGTCTTGTCGGCTTGAGTTTGATTCTGCCCTTTCTGACATCCTAACACTAAAGATTTTATTTTACTGCCTCACCAAAAGTCACTCGGAACACACACAAGGGCTTTTACCCTCTATTAAACTCACCTCTCTGTCTTTTATCACTCAGTTCTTTCAACAATTGCTTCTAGGAGCAATCAATGAACTCAATCAATCAATCAATTCGTGTAGAATTCCCCAAACCGGATGTGATTCAATAATTGTAACAAAGACTCAAAGAAAACTTTTAAAGCTTGACTTGAATTGAAGGAATGGAATGATTTAATGTGTCCAAGTAATTTAGAAACGATAATGAATAATAAAAGTTGGTATTTGACGGATCAATAATATTTAACAAGTTTTTTTTACTGTACGGATGAACAGTAAATTTTCATTTTTATTTTTTTTGATCCGGAAATCAGTAACAAAACCAACAAAGAAAATGAAAACTGATTTGGGCGAAAATTGAGCCCAGAAATGAAATTTGAAGATTTTTGATGAAACTTTTGTATCAAAGAATCAAGAAAACCTTCTGGACACAAGAACACAAGGAATTGAAAATAAATAAATTAGAAAACAAAGGATATAACCTGATTAAATTGGAGCCAAAGCTCTGATACTAACTGATGCGAACCCCGTAGCAATGGAAACTACGAAACCCACAACGAGATTGATACGGAACCCAAGAACGCCAATACTAACCCGGTTTTGGATCCTGAACCCCAAGAATTGAACCAAGAAACCCTAGATTAGCGAAGAACCTAAAACCCCTTGATTACAATTAAAAGAACCCACAATCCGATTGATTAGAACGCCACAAGAAGTAGAATCTTGATAAGTTCCAAGATTGTTCAAGAAGAACAATAAATTGAAAGAAGAAATTTCTCTCTCTATAATATTAATTCAAAAGTCAAAGGTTCAAAGGTGTTACAATAAAAAGTAATCTCCTATTTATACTAATGAACAAAAATGTCCAAAACCATCAAATTATGGTAATAATTTGATTTCATAAGAATTCTATCGAAACTAGAAAATTCGGCAAAAAATAGAAAATTCGCCAATTTTTTTTGGCTTGTGCGGCCGCATGGTGTAAATCCATGCGGTCGCATGGTTCATCAAGAAAGGCAATTTTTATTTTTGATATGCATGTGTGCGGCCGCATTGTGTTGCTTTCTGCCTCCGCTTTCGTCGCTTGATAACAAATTGATCCAAGTTGATTCAGCCTTCGACCCGAACACGAAAGTTGCTCCATTTTGAGTCCCGAACATGGTTCCATCAATGGTTTCTTGAACAAGCAATCCCATCGCTTGTTTCACTTGCTTTGCCCTTGATCGCGTCATTGGTCCGCCATCGACTATCAACGGGTCTCGTCTCGCACTTGCCTTCGTCGGGCTCGACTCTTGGATCATATCAGGTAAGCTCATTTCTGATCTCATTTTTCTTCTCTTTCTTTGAGCATTCTTTTTTTGACAATAAATTGGAGATTTCAAAGAGAGTAGGGATTTTGAAATGAAGACATTTTATGTTTGCAACTTTTCATTTGGGTGTTATGTTTGGGGTCGTCAAAGCTCCCTTCTTGTTCTTCTTTTTTAGATTTTATTCTAAGTCTTGCAATATTTTTGTGATATTAAAAAATATGAACAAGGAATTGAAAGAATTCGCTGGAGAAAAATGTGACATTTTATTTTTTGCTCTTGTGCGGGTTATTGAAACATTGTTTCTGTGACAAATATCACCTTTTCTACTTGGGACAAACCCTCTTCGGCTCTTCCAACTTCCAGACTTTAGTCGCAACGTTTGAGGACTGAGGTAAATTATTTAGTTTTTTGGTTTAATTTCAATAAGTAATTACAATGTGACTTTAGTTTTGTTTGGGTTGATTCTGTTTTGCTGCAATTAATGTTCCTTTACAATTAACAATGTGTATTTTATTCTTTAGAGCTTTGCTGAAAACCTGTGCCCATTTACTATTTCTTTAATTTGTTTAGTCTTCTTAAGTTCAAACCTACTCTTACATATATATTTTAATCAGCATTTCCACCATTTCGTCTTTGCTTCTCATAGTTCATGAGATTCTATCTTCCAATATTCATCGTGTTTGTATCAAAGTATTTGTTTTATGAGAACTACTTTGTAATTTGCTCAATTTTCGAACAGTAAGTTATCTGAAGTGTGTTGTCCACTTGTAAATGCTCGTCTCCGATTGCTGCAGCACTTCTGTGTTGTGCATTTCTTTGTGACGTCTCTCAGCCTTTCCTATCTCGTTTTATATTCCTTAACACTCGAATCAACATAATATGTGACTCTGTTTGTAGACTTACATAAGCTTGTTGATTAAGAATGTCTAAATGATGTGAATAAAATTTGTTTTTTTGTGGGTTTTAACTTTAACAAAAGACATTTACATTCATTGATTGCATCACTAACAAAACAAAAAGTATTTGCTTGATGTGAACCCAAAAGTAAGAAAAATAATAGAGCGCAACAATCTGATTATACTTGGTGCAAGATCAGATTAAAGCACAGTTCAAGGAGCTTAAGTCCATGAGGAATTTTTTTTTTTGTTCCAAGATCTTTTTTGGCATTTAGATCTATATATCTGTTGGCATTTATGGATTTACATATATTTTCTACAAGTAATATATGACTATGGATTCTTGCACATCTGATTGTATTCTACTGACGTATTACGCATACTCTAATTCTAAGTACAGCCTTGCAATTTTTCTCAAAATTATGTTGCATTTGTGCCATTTTTACGACTGTAAAATTTATTTTATGCTGTTCATTTACTTTAATTCAAATGGGTTGCCAGTTCGCAGAATAATCTTCTAAAAAATTTAAGTTAAAGGAAAATTGGTTTTCAATTTTATGTTTTCACCATTTGTCTAAATTTGGTGTAGTAGGAGTAATTGATTAAAAATTGAATTTTCAGCATTGGAAAAGAACGATTAGAGATTTTGGACTGGAATTTATGTATAGATGGATTAACTCTCTATTGTACATTTGTCTAACAACAATTCTTTGACATGTTTGGACAATAATTCTTGTATAATCTATATGTTGTCTATGTAGTATAAATATTATGTCAAACAGAACTGGTCTACCACACTGTTTTGTTCAAGCTATCAAACTTTCGTTGGACCATAATGTTCACTTGGTAAGTCTTCAAATGATCTCTTTGTCACCATTTACTGATAATTAATGAAATTATATACCAAGTAAACCATATTTTCATGAGACTTATATCTTTTTCCTATAGTTACTTCCCAGATCTTTTGTAGAATGCTTAGGACGTGACCTTGGTGATACAGTACGTTTAACTGGTTACGATGGAATTATTTGTAACATACAGTTGGAGAGAGTTGATGATAATATATATCTTGGTGCTGGATGGCCACAATTCTTTGATCACCATAACTTAGAAGATGGTTATGCTCTCGTCCTTGAATATAACGAAAATTCTACTTTCGATAATTCGATATTCAAATGTTCAAGCATGGAAGTAATGTATGAGTCTGATAT
>NW_019228441.1:0-3935 GCF_002742605.1 Olea europaea var. sylvestris | reverse complement strand
CTGAAATAAAAATCGCGCCGTGGGTAATTTCGTCATTTTTCTCGACTGTGTCGGAATGGGCTCAAATTTGACAGGTTGATCGGTAACAAAAAACGCGCAGGGTATAATTTATTCATTTTTCGCGACTGTGTCGGAATTGGCAAAAATTTGACAGGTTGATCGGAGACAAAAATCGCGCCGGGGGCAATTTCGTCATTTTTCTCGACTGTGTCAGAATGGGCTGAAATTAAACAGGTGGAGCGGAAACAAAAATCGCGCCGGGGACAATTTCGTCAATTTTCTCGACAGTGTCGGAATTGGCTGAAATTCGGCAGTTTGATCTGAAATAAAAATCGCGCCGGGTGCAATTTCGTCATTTTTCTCGACAGTGTCGAAATGGGCTCAAATTTGACAGGTTGATCGGAAACAAAAATAGCGTCGGGGGAAATTTCGTCATTTATCTCGACTGTGTCGGAATGGGCTCAAATTTGACAGGTTGATCGGAAACAAAAATCACACCTGGGGCAATTTCATCATTTTTCTCGACTGTGTCGGAATTTGCTGAAATTTGGCAGTTTGATCTGAAATAAAAATCGCGCCGGGGGCAATTTCGTCATCTTTCTCGACTGTGTCGGAATGGGCTCAAATTTGACAGGTTGATCGGAAACAAAATTCGCGCTGGAGCAATTTAATCATTTTTCGCGACTGTGTCGGAATAGGCTCAAATTTGACAAGTTGATCGGAGACAAAAATCGCGCCGGGGGCAATTTCGTCATTTTTCTCGACTGTGTCGAAATGGGCTCAAATTTGACAGGTTGATCGGAGACAAAAATCGCGCCGGGGGCAATTTCGTCATTTTTCTCGACTGTGTCGAAATGGGCTCAAATTTGACAGGTTGATCGTAAGTAAAAATAGCGCCGGGGGCAATTTCGGTAATTTTCTCGACTGTGTCGAAATTGGCTGAAATTCGGCAGTTTGATCGCAAATAAAAATCGAGCCGGAGGCAATTTCTTCATTTTTCTCGACTGTGTCGGAATGGGCTCAAATTTGACAAGTTTATCGGGAACAAAAACCGCGCCGGGCGTAATTTCGTCATTTTTCGCGACTGTGTCGGAATTAGCTAAAATTTGACTTGTTGATTGGAAACAAAAATCGCGCCGGGGCAATTTCATCATTTTTCTCGACTATGTCGGAATTGGCTGAAATTTGGCAGTTTGATCTGAAATAAAAATCGCCCCGGGAGCAATTTCGTCATTTTTCTCGACTGTGTCGGAATGGGCTCAAATTTGACAGGTTAATCGGAAACAAAAATCCCGCCGGGGGCAATTTCGTCATTTTTCGTGACGATGTCGGAATGGGCCGAAATTTGACAGGTTGATCGGAAACAAAAATCGCGTCGGGGGCAATTTCGTCATTTATCTCGACTGTGTCGGAATGGGCTCAAATTTGACAGGTTAATCGGAAACAAAAATCCCGTCGAGGGCAATTTCGTCATTTTTCCCGACTGTGTCGGAATTGGCTGAAATTTGGCAGTTTGATCTAAAATAAAAATCGCGCCGGGGGCAATTTCGTCATTTTTCTTTACTGTGTCGGAATGGGCTCAAATTTGACAGGTTGATCGGGAACAAAAATCGCCCAGGGTGTAATTTCGTCAATTTTCGCGACTGTGTCGGAATTGGCAAAAATTTTACAGGTTGATCGGAGACCAAAATCGCGCCGGGGACAATTTCGTCATTTTTCTCGACTGTGTTGGAATTGGCTGAAATTTGGCAGTTTGATCTGAAATAAAAATCGTGTCGGGGGCAATTTCGTCATTTTTCTCCACTGTGTCGGAATGGGCTCAAATTTGTCAGGTTGATCGGGAACAAAAATCGCGCCGGGTGTATTTTCGTCATTTTTCGCGACTGTGTCGGAATTGGCTAAAATTCGACTTGTTGATCGGAAACAAAAATCGCGCCGGGGGTAATTTCGTCATTTTTCTCGACTGTGTCGGAATTGGCTGAAATTTGGCAGTTTGATCTGAAATAAAAATCGCGCCAGGGGCAATTTCTTTATCTCTCTCGACTGTGTCGGAATGGGTTTAAATTTGACAGGTTGATCGGAAACAAAAATCGCGCCGGAGCAATTTCGTCATTTTTCGAGACGTTGTCGAAATTGGCTAAAATTTGACAGGTTGATCGGAGACAAAAATCCCGCCGGGGGCAATTTCGTCAATTTTCTCGACTGTGTCAGAATTGGCTAAAAATTGGCAGTTTGAACTGAAAGAAAAATCGCGCCGACGGTAATTTCGTCATATTTCTCGACTGTGTCAGAATGGGATCAAATTTAACAGGTTTATCGGGAACAAAAATCGCGCCTGGCATAATTTCGTCATTTTTCGCGAATATGTCGGCATTAGCTAAAATTTGACTTGTTGATTGGAAACAAGAATCGCGCCGGGGGCAATTTCGTCATTTTTCTCGACTGTGTCGGAATCGGCTGAAATTTGGCAGTTTGATCTGAAATAAAAATCGCGCCCGGAGCAATTTCGTCATTTTTCTCGACAGTGTCAGAATGGGCTCAAATTTGACAGGTTGATCGGGAACCAGAATCGCGCAGGGTGCAATTTCGTCATTTTTCGCGATTTTGTCGGAATTGGCTAAAATTCGACTTGTTGATCGGAAACAAAAACCGCGTCGGGGGCAATTTCGTCATTTTTCCCGACTGTGTCGAAATTGGCTGAAATTTGGGACTTTGATCTGAAATAAAAATCGCGCAGGGGGCGATTTCGTCAATTTTCTCGACTCTGTCGGAATGGGCTCAAATTTGAAAGGTTTATCAGGAACAAAAATCGAGCCGGGTGTAATTTCGTCATTTTTTGCGACTGTGTCGTAATTGGATAAAATTTGACTTGTTGATCGGAAACAAAAACCGCGCCGGGGGCAATTTCGTCATTTTTCGCGACTGTGTCGGAATTGACTAAAGTTTGATTTGTTGATCGGAAACAAAAATCGCGCCGGGGGCAATTTCGTCATTTTTCTCGACTTTGTCGGAATTGTCTGAAGTTTCACAGTTTAATCGGAAATAAAAATCGCGCCGGTGGCAATTTCGTCATTTTTCACGACTGTGTCGGAATTTGCTAAAATTTGACAGGATGATCAGAAACAAAAATCGCGCCGGAGGCAATTTCGTCATTTTTCTCCACTGTTTCGGAATGGGCTCAAATTTGTCAGGTTGATCGGGAACAAAAATAGCGTCGGGTGTAATTTCGTCATTTTTTGCGACTGTGTCGAAATTGGCTAAAATTTGACTGGCTGATCGGAAACAAAAATCGCGCCGGGTGTAATTTCGTCATTTTTCGCGACTGTGTCGGAATTGGCTAAAATTCGGCTTGTTGATCGGAAACAAAAACCGCGCCGGGGACAATTTCGTCATTTTTTTCGACTGTGTCGAAATTGGCTGAAATATGGCAGTTTGATCTGAAATAAAAATCGCGCCAGGGGCAATTTCATCATTTTTCTCGACTGTGTCGGAATGGGTCCAAATTTGACAGGATGATCAGAAACAAAAATCGCGCCGGAGGCAATTTCGTCATTTTTCTCCACTGTTTCGGAATGGGCTCAAATTTGTCAGGTTGATCGGGAACAAAAATAGCGTCGGGTGTAATTTCGTCATTTTTTGCGACTGTGTCGAAATTGGCTAAAATTTGACTGGCTGATCGGAAACAAAAATCGCGCCGGGTGTAATTTCGTCATTTTTCGCGACTGTGTCGGAATTGGCTAAAATTCGACTTGTTGATCGGAAACAAAAACCGCGCAGGGGCAATTTCGTCATTTTTCTCGACTGTGTAAGAATTGGCTAAAATTTGGCTGTTTGATCTGAAATAAAAATCGAGCCGGGAGCAATTTCGTCATTTTTCTCGACAGTGTCGGAATGGGCTCAAATTGGACAGGTTGATCGGAAACAAAAATCGCGTC
>NW_019228440.1:0-3936 GCF_002742605.1 Olea europaea var. sylvestris | reverse complement strand
CTTATGGCCAAAAGAAATTCGTGATACACACCGATCATGAATCTTTAACGCATTTGCGAGGTCAAGGTAAGTTGAACAAAAGATATGTGAGATGGGTGGAGTTTATTGAGACATTTCCCTACGTCATCAAGTACAAACAAGGTAACGAAAATATAGATGCTGACGCGTTATCCCGAAGGTATGTGCTTTTAAATTCATTAAGTACTAAATTACTTGGTTTCGAGCATATTAAGGGCATGTATGAATCTGATTGTGATTTTTCTAGTATTTATGCTTCATGTGACAAAGGTGCATTTGATAAATTTTATAGGCATGAAGGATATTTGTTTAGGGAAGATAAGTTGTGCATTCCTAATTGTTCTTTGCATGAATTATTGGTAAGGGAAGCACATGGGGGTGGTTTAATGGGACAGTTCGGGGTTCAAAAGACTTTAGACATGTTAGGGGAAAATTTCTATTGGCCTAAAATGCGACATGACATATAACAAATATGTAGAAAGTGCATAACTTGTAAAAAGGCTAAGTCTAAGGTTCAACCCCATGGTTTGTATACTCCTTTGCCTGTATCTAGTGAACCTTGGGTAGACATATCTATGGACTTTGTGTTAGGTTTGCCTAGGACAAAAAGGGATCGGGATTCAATATTTGTAGTGGTCGATAGGTTTAGTAAGATGGCGCACTTCGTACCATGTCATAAAACTGACGATGCTACTAATATTGTAGACTTATTCTTTAGGGAAATAGTACGTTTACATGGAGTACCTAAAAGTATAGTATCTGATAGGGACGTGAAGTTTTTGAGTCATTTTTGGCGTGTTCTGTGGAGTAAGTTAGGAACTAAGTTATTATTTTCTACAACTTGTCACCCACAAACAGATGGACAAACTGAGGTAGTTAATCGAACTATGACTCAACTACTTAGGATAGTGATCAATAAAAATCTGAAATCATGGGAAGAGTGTTTACCGTTTATAGAGTTTGCATATAATCGAGCTACACATTCTACTGCTTCGTCTTCTCCTTTTGAAATTGTTTATGGTTTTAATCCACTAACACCTATGGATTTAAATCCTTTGTCTGTGCATGAACGAGGTAGCTTAGATGGGAAACAAAAAGCAGAGATGGTGAAAACACTCCATGAAAAGGTCAAGATGCAGATCGAAGAGAAAGGAAAGCTGATTGCATCAAAAGCAAATAAAGGAAGAAGACGCATTACATTTGAACCTTGAGATTGGGTTTGGGTGCATTTCAGAAAAGAGCGTTTTCCAGAACCGAGGAAGTCAAAATTGCAACCACGAGGCGATGGACCATTTCAAATCATAGAGAGGATCAATGACAATGCATACAAAGTGGATTTACCAAGTGAGTACAATGTTTCTGCCACTTTTAATGTATTTGACCTCTCTCTGTTTGATGCAGGTTCAGATTCGAGGATGAATCCTTTTGAAGAGGGAGGGGATGATATGATCCAGGAGTCAAGCCCGACGAAGGCAAGTGCGAGGCGAGACCCGTTGATAGTCGATGGCGGACTAATGACGCGATCAAGGGCAAAGAAAGTAAAACAAGTGATGGGATTGCTTGTTCAAGAAACCATTGATGGAACCATGTTTGGGACTCAAAATAGAGCAACTTTCATGTTCTGGTCGAAGGCCGAATCGACTTGGATCAATTTTTTATCAAGCGATGAAAGCGGAGGTAGAAAACAACACCATGCGGCCGTACACATGCATACCAAAAATAAAAATTGTTTTTCTTGATTAACCATGCGACCGCATGGATTTACACCATGCAGCCGCACATGCCAAAATATTGGCGAATTTTCTATTTTTGGCCGAATTTCCTAGTTTCGATAGAATTCTTATGAAATCAAATTATTACCATAATTTGATGGTTTTGGACATTTTTATTCATTAGTATAAATAGGAGATTACTTTTCATTGTAACACCTTTTGAACTTTTTACTTTGAATTAATATTATAGAGAGAGAAATTTCTTCTTTCAATTATTGTTCTTCTTGAACAATCTTGGAACTTATCAAGATTCAACTTCTTGTGGCATTCTAATCAATCAGATTGTGGGTTCTTTTAATTGTAGTCAAGGGGTTTTAGGTTCTTCACTAATCTAGGGTTTCTTGGTTCAATTCTTGGGGTTCAAGATCCAAAATCAGGTTACTATTGGCGTTCTTGGGTTCCGCATCAATCTCGTTGTGGGTTTCATAGTTTCCATTACTACGAGGTTCGCATCAAATTTGTTATCAAGCGACGAAATCGGAGGCTGAAGACAAGCCTGTATGGCCGCACAGGTAAAACATCATGCGGCCGCACAGTGGCATATCGAAAACAAATATTGTTTTTTTATGGAACCATGCGACCACATGGATTTACACCATGCGGCCGCATAAGCCAAAAAAATTGGTGAATTTTCTAATTTTGGCCGAATTTCCTAGTTTCGATAGAATTCTTATGAAATCAAATTCTCACCATAATTTGATGGTTTTGGATGTTTTTATTCATTAGTATAAATAGGAGATACTTTTCATTGTAACAACTATTTGACTTTTGCTTAATATTATAGAGAGAGAATTGTTCTTTCAATTTATTGTTCTTCTTGAACAATCTTGGAACTTATCAAGATTCAACTTCTTGTGACGTTCTAATCAATCGGATTGTGGGTTCTTTTAATTGAAATCAAGGGGTTTTAGGTTCTTCGCTAATCTAGGATTTTTTGGTTCAATTCTTGGGTTTCAAGATCCAAAATCAGGTTAGTATTGGCGTTATTGGGTTCCGCATCAATCTCGTTGTGGGTTTCGTAGTTTCCAGTGCTACGGGGTTCACATCAGTTGGTATCAAAACTTTGGCTCCAATTTAATCAGGTTATATCCTTTGTTTTCTAATTTTTTTTCAATTCCTTGTGTTCTTGTGTCCAGAAGGTTTTCTTGATCCTTTGATCCAAAAGTTTCATCAAAATTCTTCAAATTCCGTTTCTGGGCTCAATTTTCGCCCAAATCAGTTTTTGTTTTCTTTGTTGGTTTTGTTATTAATTTCTGGATCTAAATTTTTTTTTTTAAATTACTATTCATCCGTACGGTACTGTTCATCCGTACATTAAAAAAAACTTGTTAAATATTATTGATCCATCAAATACCAACTTTTATTATTCATTATCGCTTCTAAATTACTTGGGCACATTGAATCATTCCATTCCTTCAATTCAAATCAAGTTTTAAAAGTTTTCTTTGAGTCCTTTGTTACAATTATTGAGTCACATCCGGTTCGGGGAATTCTACACGAATTGATTGATTGATTGAGTTCATTGATTGTTCCTAAAAGCAATTGTTGAAAGAACTGAGTGGTAAAAGGCAGAGAGGTGAGCTTAATAGAGGGTAAAAGCCCTTGTGTGTGTTTCGAGTGACTTTCGATGAGGCAGTAATATAAAATTTTAGTATTACGATGTCAGAAAGGGCAGAATCAAACTCAAGCCGAAAAGGCAATAATAACAATGCATCGGAGGATTTCGTGCAAAGGTTTGAGAGGGCGTTCGGAGATGTGAGAGATAGGTTGGAGAAGCAGGAGGCTTGGATGAATAGATTAGATACATCGGTGGCTAATCTTAGTCGGGGGCATTGAGTGGATGTATCCAATGCCAGAGGACCGGATAGATGGGAGCCTAGGAGGGAAAGGCGAGAGGAGTATGGATATGAGAGTGACATGGGCGAAGATGAATTTCGCGGTGTTGAGATGGGAAGGATGAGGAATAGAGGCAATAAGTTTGACAGACGGGGTCAGAATGACTGCGGGGAGGAGTTGGATGGAAACTTGAGAAATATAAAAATGACAGTTCCTTCATTCAAAGAAAGGAGTGATCCCGAGGCATGCGTGGAGTGGGAAAGGAAGGTTGAAATGATCTTCGAGTGTTACAACTACTCGGAGGAGAAAA
>NW_019228439.1:0-3937 GCF_002742605.1 Olea europaea var. sylvestris | reverse complement strand
TCATGTCACAAATTCCAGCTAGAGGTTTGAAATGAATGTTATGTTAGTGAGTAACGTTCATGTTTAGATAAATTTAGCAGTCACAACTTGATATTTCGAATTTTAGGGAGCAATCGAAAACACGTGCATAAGTTTAGTGATTATTGAGAGGATTAACTCCTCGCTTAATATTTACATAGATACTAAAATATATATCTAAAATGAATAATAATATCATAAACTACATTTACCCGTTATCACTCACTCTTGTAACCGCTCCATTGATTGTGTCCTCCAAAACTTCATTTAATTCAAAAATTCTTATGAAAAACGATAGTAAGAAGAATGGGGAAGATGGTTTGACCGTATTTCTCATAGTTCTAGCAGAATCAATTCCTCTCCTATTATATATTATGGGAGTTCGATGAATGCTCTATTTTCCGGAATTGGGGATTTTGTTGGATGTAGAAGGATAGAGATTGAAGAAATATGAGATTTTACTAATGAAATTTTGGGATTACAAATGAGTTGCTACAACACACTCTTTCTCTCTATTTTTTGAGATTTTTTTTTCACTTCTTCTACATACATGACACTAGTTGGATGCCTTCCTTATAGAAAACATCGAGTAAACTAGTCCTAAAAATTTTCTACAATTACAACTAGATAAAGGTTGTTTTTCTTCTGCATTTGCAGCTGGAAGACATGTCTTTACAGGTGTGTTTTAACCATCAAAAGTGTGAATGGCTACTGCCTTAATTTAATTTCCAGCTTGCATAGTTTGAGCACTTGAATGTGAATTGACTGCTGCTTTAATTTCTAGATTCCATCGGTTTTGTGGACATCAGATTGCTGTCCATGTTAATTTCTAGATTCCAACTTGCTTGTTGAGTATACAACTTAAATTAGGAATCTTATCCTTTGACCATTCAATGAATAAAGCCTTTGTAGGTTGAGTGTTCAATTTGAATTTAAATTCTTTGAAGTCTTGAAGATTACAAATTATTCTAGAACTTTTAACACCCCCTCTTAATTTGTAATCTTCAAATGCTTCTTGAATTTCTTGAACTTATCAATTGTCATTGGCTTTGTCATCATATCGGCCGGTTGATCATTGGTATTTATAAACTCCATGCGTAGTTCTTCTTGATTTACCAAATCTCTTATGAAGTGATGTCGAAGCTCAATATGTTTTGACCTGGCATGAAAGACTGGATTTTTTGTCATCACAATTGTTGACATATTGTCGCAATAAATTGTTGCTGGTTCTTCCTGCTCAAATTTCAAATCTTTCAATATTCTTCTAAGTCAAAGAGCTTCACAAGCCGAATCTGCAGCAGCGATATACTCTGCTTCTGCTGATGATAAAGCAACGGATTTATGCTTTTTTGAACTCCTAGAAATCACATTTGATCCTAGACAAAAGATTTATTCGGAAGTGCTCTTTCGATCATCAACTGATCCACCCCAATCACTATCTGTATAACCAACAAGTTTGCAATTATTCTTCTTTTTAAACTCGATGACATGGTTCTTGGTTCCTTTAAGGAATCTCAAAATTCTTTTTGCTGCTGCAAAATGTAGTTTACTTGTTTCATTCATGAATCTAGATAATAAGCTGACTGAATATGTAATATCTGACCTTGTATTAAGATAAATCAATGATCCAATCAATTTTCTGAAGAGTGTGGCATCAACTTTTTCTGCATCATCATAAACTTACAATTTTTCATTTAAGGCCATCGGAGTAGAGATTGGCTTGCACTCACTCATTTTGAATTTTTTGAGAAGATCATTAATATACTTTTCCTGAGAAAGAAAAATTCTTCCTGGACTTTGCTTTACTTGAATCCCTAGAAAATATCTCATGAGTCCTAAGTTTGACATTTCAATATCTTTCATCACTTTCTTCCTGAATTCATCCACCATGTGTTCATTTGTTCCAAAATAGATGAGATCATCCATGTAGAGGCATACGATAAGAAAATATTTTTCTACATTTTTCACATAGAGGGATGATTCACTTGTGCTTCAATTGAAGCCATTTGAATGAAATAGCTATTGATTTTGCTATTCCATGCTCGGGGTGCTTGCTTTAACCCGTATAATGCTTTTTGAAGATGATAAGCTTTGTCTTCTTTGCCTTTGATTTTGAACGCTTCAGGTTGTTCAACATACACTTCTTGAATTTCACCATTTAAGAATGCTCATTTTACATCGAGCTGAAACACTTTTAATTCCAATTGAGCTGCTAATTCCAGAACTGTACATATTGTCTCCATTCTTGCAACTGGAGCAAATGTCTCTATGAAGTTGACTCCTGGTTGTTGAGAATATCCTTTAGCCACGAGTCGAGCTTTATATTTCTGAATTGACCCGTCTTCATTGTATTTGATTTTATAGATTCACTTCCAACCAATGGTCTTCTTTCCTTCTGGTAAATCAATGAGTTCCCAAGTTTTATTTTTCTCAATGGCGGATATTTCTTCATTCATTGCTTTTGTCCAACTTTTGTCTTTTGAAGTTTCTTCATATGATTGAGGTTCACAAGAGAATAATCCGAGTTCCTGCGATTCATATATTTCTATTAGTGAACGTGTTTTTCTTAGAGGGGTTTCTGACTCTTTTTCAGTTGTTGGAATATTTGGAGCTATAAGCTGTTCAATTTGGGGATTTGAGATGTCGATGGATCATCAAATTGATAGGGTCTGGAATCCACGACTTGCTTTCCTTTCCAATCATAAATTGTACTTTCATCGAACACAACATCTCAAGAAACTATTATTTTATTTGTCTTTGGATTTAGTAAACAATATCCTTTAGACTCGTCACTATATCCAATGAATAGAAGTTTTTATCCATTCTCATCATACTTCTCTCTGTTTTGTGATGGAACGAAAGCATAGGCAATGCTACCAAAAATTTTAAAGTGGTCTACCTTTGGCTTCTTTTTGTGCCATGCCTTGAACGGAGTTTTATTTCTGACAGCTTTTGTAGGTGATCGATTGAGAATATATACTGTCGTGTTTACAGCTTCTGCCCAATAAAGATTTAGAATTCCTTTGCCTTTTAGCATGCTTTTTGCCATTTCGACAATAGTCCGATTCTTTCTCTCAGCTACTCCATTTTGTTGTGGAGTTCTGCTAACTGCTAGCTGCCTTTGAATGCCATTAACTTTGCAATATTCAATAAAGTGATTGTAGAGAAATTCTCCTCCGTGATCAGTCCTCAACGTCTTTATTAGAAATCCACTTTGTCTTTCTGTAAGTGCTTTAAACTTTAGAAAAGTAGAGAATGCCTCAGATTTTTGATTCAGAAAGAAAATCCACATCATCCTTGTGTAATCATCAACAAAGAGAATGAAATATCTCTTATTTCCAGGAGTAGGAGTTTGTATTGGTCCACAAATATCTGAATGAACAAGCTCCAATGGCATTTTAGCTTGCCATGAAGTTTTAGGAAATGGAAGCTTATGCATTTTTCCATAGATACAACATTCACACACTTTGTATATCCTTTGAATTTTAGGAAGTCCGATCACCATATTTTTCTCCTTAAGCAATTGAAGTCCTTTTCCATTTAAATGACCATATCGTAAATGCCATAGATGTGACAAATCTGCATTTTGAGCTTTGAGTGCACAATTGTTGTCTAGTGGCAACATGAGACAAAAGGTTTTGTTTTTCATTTCAACATTTGCCACCATGGCATTTTTCTTTTTATCAAAGATCTTGCATCTTTCATCATCAAAGTGCATCGAAAAATTATTTTGCAAGAGTTGTCCAATACTTAAGAGATTATATGAAAGATTTGGCACATAAAGAACATCAGTAATAAGTTCTCTGTTACCTCTCTTAGTTTGGACTGCAATGATGCATTTTCCTTCTGCTCTTCTTTGTGTTTCATCTCCGAGAATAATTTGAGAAGTGGTATTTGGATTGATCTCTATAAAGATATC
>NW_019228438.1:0-3938 GCF_002742605.1 Olea europaea var. sylvestris | reverse complement strand
TTCGCGACGGAGTCGGAATGGGCTCAAATTTGACAGGTTGATCGGGAATAAAAATCGCGCTAGGGAGAATATCGTCATTTTTCACGACGGTGTCGGAATGGTTTCAAATTTGACAGGTTTATCGGAAACAAAAATCGCGTCAGGGGAAATTTCGTCATTTTTTGCGACGGCGTCGGAATGGGCTCAAATTTGGCAGGTTGATCGTAAACAAAAATAGCTCTGGGAGCAATTTCGTCAATTTTCACGACGGAGTCGGAATGGGCTCAAATTTGACAGATTGATCGGGGACAAAAATCGCGCTAGGGAAAATTTCGTCATTTTTACGAAGGTGTCGGAATGGGTTCAAATTTAATAGGTTGATGGGAAACAATAATCGTGCCAGGGGCAATTTCGTCATTTTTCGCGAAGTCGTCGCAATGGGCTCAAATTTGACAGGTTGATGGGAAGCAAAAAATTGGACGGGGGGCAATTTCTCATTTTTCGCGACGTAAATGAAATGGGCTCAAATTTGACAGGTTGATCAGAAACAAAAATCGCGACAGAGGCAATTTTGTCATTTTTCAAGACGGTGTCGGAATGGGCTCAAATTTGATAGGTTGATCGGGAACAAAAATCGCGCCAGGGCCATTTTTGTCATTTTTATCGACGGCGTCGGAATGGGCTCAAATTTGATAGGTTGATTGGAAATAAAAATCGATCCGGAGGCAATTTCGTCATTTTTCGCGACGGTGTCGGAATGGGCTCAAATTTGACAGGTTGATCGGGAACAAAAATCGCGGCAAGGGCAATTTCGTCATTTTTCGCGACGTGTCGGAATGGACTCAAATTTGACAGGTTGATCGTAAACAGAAATCGCGTCGGGGGCAATTTGGTCATTTTTCTCGACGGTGTCGGAATGAGCTCAAATTTGACCGGTTGATCGGAAACAAAAATTTATCCAGGGGGCAAATTCGTCATTTTTCGCGACGGAGTCGAAATGGGCTAAAATTTGACCGGTTGATCGGAAACAAAAATCGCGTGTGGGGCAATTTCTTCATTTTTCGCGACGGAGTCGGAAAGGGCTCAAATTTGACATGTTGATCAGGAAAAAAAATCGCGACAGGGGCAATTTCGTCATTTTTCTAGACGGTGTCGAAATGAGCTCAAATTTGACAGTTTGATCTGAAACAGAAATCACGCCGGGGGCAATTTCGTCAATTTTCGCGACGGTGTCGGAATGGGCTCAAATTTGACAGGTTGATAGGAAACAAAAATTGATCCGGGGGAAATTTCGTCATTTTTCGCGACGGAGTCGGGATGGGCTCAAATTTGATAGGTTGATCGGAAGCAAAAACCGCGCCAGGTGCAATTTCGTCATTTTTCGCGACAGTGTCGGATTGGGTTCAAATTTGACAGGTTGATCGTAAACAAAAATCGATCCAGGGGAAATTTCGTCATTTCTCGCGACGGTGTCTGAATGGGCACAAATTTGACAGATTGATCTGGAACAAAAATCGCGCCAGGGGCAATTTCATCATTTTTCGCGACGGTGTCGGAATGGACTCAAATTTGATAGGTTGCTCGCAAACAAAAATCGCGCCGGGAGCTATTTCGTTATTTTTCGCGCCGAGATCGGAAACAAAAATCGTGTCAGAGGCAATTTCGTAATTTTTCGTGATGGAGTCGAAATGGGCTCAAATTTGACAGGTTGATCAGAAACAAAAACCGCGGCAGGGGCAATTTCATCATATTTCGCGACGGTGTTGGATTGGACTCAAATTTGACAGGTTAATCGGAAACAAAAATCGCAACGGGAAAATTTCGTCATTTTTCGCGACGGTGTTGGAATGGGCTCAAATTTGACAGGTTTATAGGGAACAAAAATCGTGCCGGGGGCAATTTCATCATTTTTCGCGACGGAGTCGGAATGGTCTCAAATTTAACAGGTTGATCGGAAACAAAAATCAGGCCAGGGGCAATTTCGTCATTTTTCGCGACGGTGTCGGAATGGGCTAAAATTTGGCAGGTTGATCGGGAACAAAAATCGCGCTGGGGGCGATTTCGTCATTTTTCGCAACGGTGTCGAAATGGGCTAAAATTTGATAGGCTGATCAGAAATAAAAATCGCGACGTGGGCAATTTCGTCATTTTTCGCGACGGAGTCGGAATGGGCTCAAATTTGATCGATTGATCGGAAACAAAAATCGCACAGGGGACAATTTCGTCATTTTTCACGACGGATTCGGAATGGTCTCAAATTTGACAGGTTGACCGGGAACAAAAACCTCGCCGGGGGCAATTTCGTCATTTTTCGGGACGGTGTCGGAATGGGCTCAAATTTGACAGTTTGATCGGGAACAAAAATCGCGCAAGGGGCAATTTTGTCATTTCTCGCGACGGAGTCGGATTAGGCTCAAATATGATAGGTTGATCGTAAACAAAAATCGCGCAGGGAGTAATTTCGTCATTTTTCGCGACGATGTCGGAACGGGCTGAAATTTGGCTGGTTGATCGGAAGCAAAAATTGCTTCGGGGGCAATTTCCTCATTTTTCGCGACGGGCTCGGAATGGGCTAAAATTTGACAGGTATATCGGAAACAAAAATCGGGCCAGGGGCAATTTCGTCATTTTTCGCCACGGTGCCGGAATGGCTCAAATTTGGCAGGTCGATCGGAAACAAAAATCGAGTCGGGGGCAATTTCGTCATTTTTCGTGACGGTGTCGAAATGGGCTCAAATTTGACAGGTTGATCGGAAACAAAAATCGCGCCAGGGGCAATTTCGTCATTTTACGTGACCGACTCAGTATGGGCTCAAATTTGACAGGTTGATCGGAAAAAAAACGATACGGGGGGAATTTCGTCATTTTTCGCAACGGAGTCGGAATGGGCTCAAATTTGACAGGTTGATCGGAAACAAAAATCGAGCCGGGGGCAATTTCGTCATTTTTCGTGACTGTGTCGAAATCGGCTCAAATTTGACAGGTTGACCGGGAGCAAAAACCTCGCCGGGGCCAATTTCGTCATTTTTCGTGACGGTGTCGGAATGGGCTCAAATTTCACAGGTTGATCGGAAACGAAAATCACGCCGGGGACAATTTCGTCATTTTTCGCGACCGAGTCGGAATGGGCTCAAAATTGACAGGTTGATCGGAAACAAAAATCGATCCGGGGGGAATTTCGTCATTTTTTGCGACGGAGTCGGAATGGACCCAAATTTGACAGGTTGATCGGGAACAAAAATCGCACCAGGGGCAATTCCGTCATTTTTCGCGACGGTGTCTGGATGGGCTCAAATTTGACAGGTTGATCGGAAACAAAAATTTATTCGGGGGCAATTTCGTCATTTTTCGCACAGTGTCGGAATGGGCTAAAATGTTAAAGGTTGATCGGAAATAAAAATCGCGCCGGGGCAATTCGTCATTTTTCGCGACGGAGTCGGAATGGGCTCAAATTTGACAGGTTGATCGGGATCAAAAATCGCGCCAGGGGCAATTTCGTCATTTTATGAAGGTGTCGGAATGGGCTCAAATTTGACAGGTTGATCGAAAACGAAAATCGATCCGAGGGCAATTTCGTCATTTTTCGCGACGGGAGTCGGAATGGGCTCAAATTTGACAGGTTGACCGGGGAGAAAAATCTCGCCGGGGACAATTTCGTCATTTTTCGCGACGGTTTCGAAATGGGCTCAAATTTGACAGCTTGATCGGAAACAAAAATCCATCTGGGGGCAATTTCATCATTTTTCGCGACGGAGTCGGAATGGGCTCAAACTTGACAGGTTGATCGGAAATAAAAACCGCGGCAGGGGTAATTTCGTCATATTTCGCGACGGTGTTGGATTGGGCTCAAATTTGACAGGTTGACCGGGAACAAATATCTCGTCGGGGGCAATTTCGTCATTTCTCGTGACGGTGTCGGAATGGGCTCAAATTTGACAGCTTGATCGGAAACAAAAATC
>NW_019228437.1:530128-531871 GCF_002742605.1 Olea europaea var. sylvestris | reverse complement strand
ACCCCAATTCTAATGTCAACCACACGATCCTCGATAATGTTAGAATTTAAACGGGATAAGCTAATACACTAGAGTGGACCCGCAACCCGTAAATAATAAGAGATGGGAATTTACCACTTTAGGGTCACTACTATACACCCCGCAACAACCAATCATGCAAAAAAGAATATGAAATGCGCAAAGGGTAAAACTGTCTAGAACTACAATTTTACCCAAAATAAATATTGAACACCACCATAACGTCTACCACGCCTCCAAAGTAATTTGTCTTTAGACACTATAATCAAAAAACCATCCAAGCAAAACTGTCTAGAACAATTTCACCCAAAACAGAAATCGAACACCACTGCAGGGTCCACCATGCCTCCAGAGTAATATATCTTTAGACACCATCGTCCAAAAACCATCCACGTACTCATACTCGCATCGATAGAACTGTTACATGTCGCTAGACACCTCGCATGCTGGTTACCTAGCTAGGCCTTTACTTTCACAACATGAATTCGGCCTCCATTTTACCAAACTCTTTCTGGTTTGGCCGAAAAATGAAATTACAGGTCCAATTTTTATGCAAAAATTGGGAGTTTTTTTAATCCTATTTTCTATCAATTTTTGGGTTGTTTTCAGATCATCTTTTAGCTAAAATCTATTACCCAGGCTCTCTGATACCAATTGTTGTGAAAGCTCACTCTAAAATCTACGATTTGGTAATTTTCGGGCACAATTTCACATTATCTTTATTTACCGACAACCAATCAAATGGCTCCAACCAACAATCACTTATGGTTGCTTAAATCTTCTCATCTATAGAGGACAAGAAAGGGGTAGTGATTTGCAGCCACAACGATAAGAAGAAAACCTATGACAACAAAACACTTTTGATGATAGAGATAACAAGGACGCAGCCGCCATTTTCAGGCCCAAAACAAAGCTCTCGGTTGTTTGCTCTCTTTTGCAAATGACACACGATTCAACAAGCTAAGAAGGCTACATAGTTTAGGTTATAAACGAAATTAGGTGAAAGAAAGAGGTTAAATGGGCCAAAGACAAAAGAGCCATCCAAAAAGCAATAATTTGGACTGTGATCAGAATTAATAAATTATAGAGGAAATTACATAGAACTAGGCATTTAAAAGTTCAAATTCAAAGTTCAGGGATGAAATTTATCTATGCAAACATCAGGTATTATATATAGTTAATTCAATCAATTCAATTAAAAACTCTAATCAATTCCCCAATTCAATCCCGTCACTTCCTTTCTCACTCTACAATCTCTTCCTTCTCTCTATAACAAATCACCATAGGAGATCAATCACCAACGGCGCCGAAGCTGTTGTGAGACTGGCGTCGCTGCAAAGAAGAGTGGCGGAGGCTGCAGGGAGTGCGACGGCAACCTTTGCCTAGGAACGTCACTACTGTACGAAGATGAGCTGGAAGAAGACGCCGTCGAAGATACTTCTTGCTCCGATTTTTGTGAGCCACAGCTCAGAGTAGCGTCTACGATTGCATTCACCGCGATGCCTCTAGGCACTGATTGGGTTAAAGAGGTGTTGTTTTGTGATGAAAGCTCTGTGAATGGCTTCGCTTCACAACGGGTTCAAATATGGTGTGATGGTGGCTGTGATGTGGTGTTGTTATGTGCGGTGGTGTTTATGGTGTGGTGTTGCCGTGTTGGTGTGATTTTTCAGCATGTTTTATTATGTTTTTTAATTGGTGGTGGTAGGCTTGTGGATTCTTTGGTAG
>NW_019228437.1:437487-528367 GCF_002742605.1 Olea europaea var. sylvestris | reverse complement strand
AAATTCATCGATTGAAGTGAAAAGCTAAATGGACGAAATCCAAAGTTTGGATACCAAATTAAATATATCCAACAGTTGATTCAGACTATAAAATGATAAATGAAGATCAAATAGTATCAACTGAATGTAATTAAAAGTCAAATGAATGAATTATAGTCAAGTATTTTCATAAATCAATTTCTAGCTGCACGGGTTATGCTCTTGATTCAGCCTTAAATTTAAACTCATTTGTGGCATAGAAAATGCTCCAATTGAAAAAATAAATGATATTTTTAGAAGGACTGTAGCCTTTTAATTAGCATTCCAATGCACTTTGAATTGTCTCAATTGAAAGAGAAAAATATGACAAAAATATTGACAGATACTTAGAGACGTAACCCCACAGAGTCTGCACGAGGGTGTGTACCATTCTCGTGCAAGGATAAGTTTTTAGCTACCTGCAGTCGATTTTTATATTCCGCAAGTGTATGGAGAGTAACAAGCAATAAAGTAGATCTAAGGGTCCAAATATCGTTACTACAATGACTACTACTTAACAATTGGTTTAATTTTTACTAACTTTAATTTGATCGAAACAAATAATAAGTTTTGTGATTGGTTTATAAATTATTTTAACTCAAAATTGAATTCCTTTTGACGTACACTTCCATTAGAATTTTTCAATTGCTTCAACAATGAATTCAGGTCATACCCAAATTCTAACACCATTCTCAAGTCATAATTCGAATGACCAAGATCTTTGATCTAGAATTTTTAACTAGAAGACTAGAATCCCTTTCAATCTCTTTATTTCTTCAAATTTTCTTCCTCTTAGAATAATACCATTATTAGAATAATCCCTTTACGAACTCTAGAATAAGAGGGAGAGTTGGTGCTCAGCACTCTGTTCCAGATACTTTTAGAGGCTAAATCTTAGTTCATCTAGCTCGCTTCAAACTGCCTGGAATGACTTTGGGACGAGAAAGGAAATCAAGGAAAAGTCCCTTAATTTTTTCCAACAGAATTGTTATCGTCTTCACTCCATCTATTCACTTATCCTTACCTCTAAAAGTGACAGTTGGAATAATAGCATGGTAATAAGGGTCTTCTATGTTTTCTTCAAGGCATTGTTATAATTACGCATCCACTAATTTATTGTGCAAATACCAGAATGCTTTAATAGTTTCTGGATGTTTTAGGACAACAATATGGTGTGACTATTGTCTGTCAATAATTTTGAACAACAATAAATGAAAACGGTTGTCATCCTTTCTTATTTCGGTCTTTTCCTCCCAAAGTTGCATGAATAGAGATAAAAATATCTTCTGGCATTTTATGAATTCTTATATTAAGGCTTCTGGATGGCTCTTTATTAGTTTATTCCTGGAGGTTTCTTTTAGATTTTTGCTTGTGATTTCAAGCAGAGCCAGCCCTGACAATTTGGAGGCCCTAAGCGACAAATTATGTTGAGGCCCTGTACTTTTTTTTTCACGTATAGCAATATTTGAATAAAAAAATACATCTATATTTAAATGAAAATATTTTTTTGATAGGTATTTAAATGAAAATTTTGTACAATCTAAAAGATAGAATTGCTAAATAAAATATCACTTACAACCCAAGAGATTAGACTAGCATACATTATATTTAGTATTCTCACGTTTTGAGATGCATTATTAGTAATCAAACAACTCAAATAATGAACATCAGTTTCAACTCCAAAGATAAAAAAAAAATTCTTTGCCATAATAGTAGCAAAACTTTAAGAAAGGACTGCATTAACTATAGTCTCTAGTCTCTCCCTTTCCCTCTTCCCAGCAACAAGGGACCCAATATTTCCTTCCCACCCAACAATATCAAATAATTATTTAAGAAAACATGGAAACATTTAAAAGTAAATTAACGTGAATCTCAGCTAGTAATTTAAAGCTTATCGCAAAATCAGATTTTGAACTTATAAACAAACAACAGAATGAGGCATGACTATATTTGAGAGCCACTGTATGTCTATCTACTCTCATTGGTAAAATTAGCACACGGGCATCATATACCTGGATTTTCAGCAAAGCATCACTAGAAATAGTACAAGAATTTCCTGAAGTCGAAGGATGCATATTTAAATCCATTGATGCAGCATGTCCCGGCAAATGATGACCTTCCAACTCCTCAGATACTCCCTGTCAAGGTTCTATAGCTAACAAGGTGAGCAAAAGGGTGTGATTGAATTGCCCCCATTTACATTGAAATTTTGTGAGAAAAAATATTTTTTATTGGTTAAGAAACTGCAATTCTTTAGATATCAAACACTAATACAGTAAGTAGATAAAGAAATACAACAAGTGCACAATAGCCAACATCAAACCTTGGGAAAATAAAAAATGGATCCTATCCTCGTTCACTTTTACAATTCTACTCTTCCTTGGAGAATGTTTCAGATCTCAATTCCAACCTTGTATAAACATTTCTGACCTTTTCTCCCCCTATCTCTATACTAAACCATGATTGCACTGTTTATTTAACTCAGATATTACCAAAAAAAATTGAAAAAGGAATTAGAAGATTAGAAGAAGAAGACAAAAAATAAAAAATAAATCTTTCTGGTCGAGACATTTAGCTATTTAACATCAAACTAAACACAAACAAAAGATCAATCCGAGGCTAAAACAATTGAAAACCTATCCTTTCGATCTATTATCTCTGTTTCCTATCAAAACAAGCAAAATAGAGATTTTAATGGTGGCGCATAAAGAGGAGAAAAGGACCTGATATGACATAAAAAAAGGAATCCGGTGTGCGAGAGGCGGAGATTGGGATTTTCCACTGCAGATTTGGTCAGTTGGTGCTGGAAATTTTGGAAGCGGGAGCTGGAAGTCTAATTGATTACCTTTTGCCATTTGAAACAGATACGGTTTAATTGTGAGAATCTGCTGAATTTGGACGCCCTGGGCCCAAGCCGAAATCTGGAGGCCCTGGGCGTTCGCCTAGGTGGCTTGGTCCCAGGGCCGGGCCTAATTTCAAGAAATTCCATTGTAAGGTTTGTTATGCCTCATCTATAAGACCCCCAAATGTCCTACTTGGCTAGCAACCATGGGGCCACACAAATCACCGCCAGGCTGAACCTCTTTAGGGTGGTCGAGCCAATATGTCTATTGACCCTCCACTAGCTAACCCTATGAGGATGAGCCGAACCACAGTAGAGGAGAAACTGTGAAGTGAATTAAGAACAAGATTTCTTAAACAATCTATGGTATGTGATTGATGTGACAATTCATTGTTGTCGTCGCCACTTCAAATCCACTAGGTTGAGTCTAAAGTTGCAAGCTAGGCATTTTGGATAAAAAAAAATGTGGTATTGTAATGCTTACGATCGATTTATGTTTCCAACAAGAGACTAGTTACACGGATGCAGTCATGTGCCTCTTCATCCAACGGTTCTTGCTGAACTCCTTTTACTATAAAAGCTCACACTTAATGTCATTTCAAATGTAATGTAAGTTTAGATTCTAACACTGTAACTTTTCCATATTACTATTCTATTTGTTAGTTCCTAAAGCCGACTCTCTTTTTATATTGAAAGCTCACGTTTAAAGCTCCCCACACTCATATATTCTTTCTTCTCCAATTGACTTGATTGTTGAAGTGGGTGCGGCCAACTCCACCCCCATTAGAGGAGACCACATGTGGTTAACAGTTTGTTCAAGTATGCAAAAACAAGGCTTGCATGGACATAAGAGGCCTTGGGATTTGTTAGCCATGTTGGAGATACATTTTTTTGGATCAACAAGGTTGTTCCTATGTTTGATTACTTTTTTAGAATTATATTTTTTGATTTTTTGATTTTTTTTTTTGGGACGACGCTTTTTTTTTCAGTGTGTTTACAAATGTTGCTATGATGTCATATCCTACTGTAATGATGACGACGAAACTCATCTTGCTTTGATGTGATTGTCAGCACAAATTTGTATCTTGGTACACTCGCCGAACACCAGGAGCTAGAACTCAAACATCAGATGAGGACAATGTAAAGATCATAGGATTTATCACTGTAAGTCTTCTCTCTCTTAAACTCAAATGCATTCAAGAGAAAAATTTGCCCAGATTTTAGCCTTTCACCTTAATGTGAGCACTGAGCAAAGATTAGGCCCATAAGTTTCAGTTCTACCGAGTGGATTAATGCATTAATCAATTCATTAAATTTCTACCTACTGGATTAATGCATCAATCTTACAGTTTAAAGTTGATTGCTCATAGGTTGAAAGTATCTGGATCTGTTACTGCCTGTTTGCTCGGCCCTCCACAATGCTAAGTCCATCCGATTTACATATTTTCAAGGAGGGTATTCGTCCATTGCGGGAGGTATGATTTGCAGCTTTGAGTCAGCGAATTGTTTTCTTCTGTCTTTGTTTTACTTTCTTTAGCAAGTCTTTTATAGATGATCTACCTTTTCATGAGTTACTTTCCTTTTATCAGGATTCTGAAAATGGATTATTAGATTTAAAAAGTCTGTCTCAGGTGCTTTTAGGACGACCTGGTATGAGAAAAATTGCGCAACAATGGATTTCATGTCATCTGGCTCTGCGATATTATCTTCTTTCAGTTCAATACTTCTGTCCAGTTGTCTCTCTACTTTCTGTTTTTGTTTCGTTTGCCTCCATGTCCTTGAATTAACCGATTGCGAGAAAACATAATTCTTCTACAACAATACTAGATGTACACCCCGACTGATAGTTCTCTAATAGGGGGTGGGTCCGCAATTATCTAGAGAGTTGTCAAACTAAGTGTAGCATTTTTCATTTTTCTATTATCTGTGCAACATCTTTGAACCTTGTCTTATCAATTTTACTAAAGTCAACGAGGTCTCGCTTTCTCTCTCTGTGTGTGCGTGTGAGCGTTTGGAAAGGGAGCGATAAATATTTGCCGACATCCGGAGGATGTATTGAGCGGCAATGCATCTGATGATGAGGTCAGTAGTTTTTAGTTTGTCATTGTCTCGTTGACTTCGGTTTATTTTTAGCAGGCGGCAATGGATTCTATCAAGCGACACCTCAAGCATCCCCATAGCTAATGGAATACAAACCCCATGATGCTTCACTTCGCCACAACTCATCATATACCAACACTTACCTCAGAGGATAGAACACCAGACCTCTTCATGCACGTGTAGCAGCAATGAAATTTCTACATTTGGAAATGGCTTTCTTTACCCTCTCTGTTTGTTGTGATAAATCTCTACCATCCACATCGTTTTGGTCATTCTAGTTCGAGATTTTAACAATTTTTATATTCTGCTTCTTCCTTATTAGCTCGGGACATGACCCCTAGGGAGTTTTTACCTTTTCTGGCCATTCTTGGTTGTGTAAATATACATGACGCCTTGTGATTCAATCGGTAAAACTGAGTTTCTTATGTGACAAAAAGATAAACGGCTGCATGGAGAAAAGGAAATCCAATATTATTATATCATCAGATTCAGACATTGTACACGTCAAGAGAGTGATGCTCAGATATCCCAACATGTGATAAAGACTGTAGCATGTTTGGCTCAAGCCTATAAGCACCTTAAAAGCTTAGCTTATTTTGATTGAGACTACAATCTTGACAACTGCTAAACAGATGATTGAAGTCCAATGATACCTGCCAAAAGTGCAAATAAATAATGTAAGCACTAAAGGATATATTACTTAAGCCAATGCAGCACTTCAACGAGACATACTATGCCCTTATTTGATTGCCATTATAAAGAGAAATAGGGGAAAAAATAATGTTTTGAATAGTGATTTTTCCCTTTTTTTTTCGTTTTTTTTTTGGGAGAATATATGGTTAATAAGTAAAGAAAAATTTTGGATTTACATGCAGAATATTGTATTGTGTGAATGTGAGATTGAAAATAATTATGAGAAATAAAGAGTTTTAATTTAAAGAGAGTCAAACGGGGCTATGTAAGATCCATTGTGGCAATACAAGCATGAATGGTAAATGGTAACAGGTAATGTTCTGCTAAAAAATGATGATGGAACTTCTTCCTTCCCCTCTCTTCCTACTCACCCCCATTTTCCTCTTCTTACTGATCTTCACTGTCATTTCTCAATAACAATATATCCATTAGGTGCCATGATGGAACTTACCAAAGTGCTCTTGTGATAATCTATAGGCTACATTGATGTAGTAAATCGCACCGCTGACTATTTTTAGAATCAAACAGAGTTCCCCTAAACCAATGCAAGGAGAAATAAATTAGTACACAAGTAAAAAGAATTACCACATCCAACTCTGGCACCCGCGTTCCCTGTGGTCTTGCTAAGTTCATGTCCACCTGTTGCACAGCCCAATCAATCAGTTGACACTTGATAACCAACAAATGGCAAAGTATAGATGCAAGACAAATGAAATAGACTGCTCGGAACAGAGTAAAAAGTCAAAATATTCTCAAGGTCAATGTGCAGGTCTATAGAGAGACCAAAATAAAGAATATCATCATTGATACTTTCTAGAAAGATACCTCTTCCTAGGTCATCAGGATCAGCATGCACAACAACAGCTCTTCCCAAAATCGAATGCTGACCAGTTAGTGGAATCTGTAAATAAAAACAGTTCAAGTAATTCCAGAATTACATATATGCCCTCGTTTGAGCCCCATTTTTTTAAAATACAGTTTTCTCTCTCTCTCTCTCTCTCTCATTTTCAACCACACATTCTTTAATAAAATAATATTATATGCAAATCCAAAACTTTTTCTTATTTTTAAATCACACATTCTCTATTAATTTACGATTCCAAAATGCATTCTAGGAAAATAATGTGGCTCAAACAGGCCATAATACAAGCCATCAACACTAGGAGGTTCTTATGCATCATTTAACAGTATCTACTGTCTAGAATATCTATAATCTCATCTTCACGTCACATAGGACCATTTGAAATACATTGCACAGCAATATTATCAAGGTCTAGAACACAGTTTGCCTCCTCAAGGCAGTAACTTTAGGAGGGGTCAACTACTTAACTAAGTCACCAGTATTAACTTCATAACCTGAAACACTTTAATCATAACCACACAGAATCAGTACAAGTCAGCCAACTCCCAAAATGAAGCTTTCAACATCTGGCTATTCTATACAACTACATAACCCAACAAAACATGCTTGGAGCCAATATTTATGCCATGAACTTACTGTGCTTTTTTTTTTTTTTTCATTCAAAATCCTATCCTTTTTTGAGTAAGGTTGTTCTATAAAATTATGACCATTATATTTTGACATTAATAACTGTATACCGAAAACTATTTTATATATTAAATTGCTAAATTTTGAAATTACAACAAAAGTAACCACTGTGGCACACCTGCTTGTCTGTAATTGAAATCTCAGCAGTCCCTGCAATGAAAAATTAAACTAAAAACTGCCTGATAATTATTTGATCCATTCAATTCTTAAAATATAGCATTGAATACATAACAAACCATCTGAACCAGCCACTATATTTCCCAGATCACCGGCATGACGTTCGTCATCAATTGGAGCTCCATGATCCCTCTTTACGGGATTATAGTGGGGTCCTGAAAAGGGCAAGTATCACCAGTATTAGACATTCAGATCTTAATCACTTCTATGAAAGCCTAATTCCTGAAAACCACCAATGGAATTTGAAAAAGAAAAAAAATTAAAAAATTAAAAAACAAACAAACAAACAAACAAACAAACATGTTTGCTCTTTTAGGGGAAGGTCAGTTGAACTATGTTAATAAGGTTCTTCTGAAAATAGAAACAAATTGCAAAAGAAATCGTAAATTCCTAATATTAGTGACTTAAGGAGATGCTGTATTACACAGGATCATGTCGTGGATCCAACTACAAGCATCCTTTGCCCCCTCATTCTTCGAGAATCAGAAAGACCATTGAATTTATCTCAATTTTAGATAGACTTCAAAGTGGCTTTATTTCATTATATTCTCCCAAATCCCCGAATTTATTGAATATCTGTATCAAAAATGGCTCGAATAAACGAAAGATGAAACAGGATGCCCTGCATAACTTCCTGAAGCATTTCCCATACAAACCTTTTTCTTTCCCGAATTTTAATCATTCCAAAACTTCCATAATCTCTTCCTAAACCAGACATGAATATTTCAATTCATTTGGCAGGCAATAGGCCCACCCCATGTTCAGTGAGCTTGAATGTTTATTCTGTATTCCCTTGAGTGTTAAATTATAGAAAATAGATGGCAAGAATAGAGACTAGTTACCAGTTGAATTGCAGCCATTGGTGGTGTCGCCAAGAGCGTGAATATGGAAACCATGGAGGCCAGGACTGAGTCCACTAATTCGTCCTTTGACATGGGTTGCTCCTGTACACCACCATACAAATTACAATTATTCATTTGATTGTGGTACTGGGTTCTGTCAGCATATGTGTGTGTGGTAACAAGAAATTAACATGTATCAGTGGTTATTTTGAATTGAAATGATCATAAACGGAAAGCGAAATTGAATTACTGACCAGTGGGAAGTTGTTGAAGAAATTGAAGGGTGCCTTTGATATTGTTATCGCCGGCGATAATGGCCACCGCTTTAATTGTGCCCATTTGGCTTCCTCCTCATCTTTTTCCTCCTCTTTAGTTTATATAAATTATTTTGTTCATTTAGACCTTGTTGAAATTATTTTGTTCATTTAGACCTTGTTGGAAAAATTTATTTTTTCAAAATCCATTTTTAATTACATATTTTTTAATAAAATAATATTACACATAAATCTAATTTTTTTTTTAAAGTTTTTAACCACTCATTCTCCGTAAATCACTCTTTCAAAAATGCACTCTTTCTTTTAAAATGGAGAACAAATTACATTAAACACCTACTTTGCACACGAAGTCCTTTTCACATTTTTCTTTCCATTTTTGCTACTTTTTATAATAATAATAATAATAATAATAATAATAATAATAATAATAATAATAATAAAAGGAAGTTAAAATTGAGTTTATTATTTGATACTCCTTGCAAATAAGTGATTTGGAAAAATGCCAATTGCACACATTTCATCTGTGTCTCTCTCTTTTATGTTGTATGGAATATTTATCTTCGTGTGAAAATAGGGTTAAATCGGCCAACTATTTCACTCAAGACTAATTTATTTTTCAATTATTATCTATCCTGTTGACCTTTGAAAATGACCAACGGTGTCATTAGATGACGATGTACATGTTGGTGTAGTTTACTGTATGTAAATTGTAAATAGTATGTTTGTACAAGAAGATGAATAATAGACATTAGAAGTGTATTGTATTTTCTTGTCTATATTTCCAAGATCCCCTTAACTGATACAAGAATTGCTTATTTATAGTGACAAGCCGGCGTAGTTACTGTTGGATTGAATCCACGTGGCCTGATCTGTCAACCCTTTGTGTCACATCAACTCTCTTCCACATTAATTACATTGATAGACTTTTGACAAGGGGTCAGCCATTCTACAAACTTAGGCTAACATCCCTGACACTTATTAATTGCTCACGTCGCATTAGCGCACATCAGTAGTCGACTTCGAAGACGTACTTGCCCAATCCTCTTCTGGTTGCAAAGAACTTCAAATACTTGAGCACAGCAGCAGAAGGTAAACTACATCGAAAAGAAGAATAGAGTCACTTCGACTATTGCTAGTGAAACAACCTAGGCATTCAATGTCACAATTTCGGATGTTGATATCTTTTACATGCTTGCCATGTGTCCACATATGAGGACCCCCACGTGGGTCATTTCGTATCATTAGTAACAATTGTTTATGGAATCCCATATGACAAACCGAAATTCCACTTAACAAGTTTCGGTGTGAAATCAGCCCAAGAAAATACAACTTCTTTTATGAAGGCTCATGGTCTTGAAATGAAGGGAAAATTGCATTTTGCTGGTACGATTTGACTGATCTAGACAGATTGCAAACCTTCTACTTGCCATGTTTAATTCCCGTTTGCCACGTGAGTTTTTTTTTTTATCAATAATTGAGACCGTTTTATGATTATGACATTATTTCAATCACATCACTAAAACCATTTGACTCTTTTATACTTGTTATAATTTTATCTGGTGCTATTGGACAATATCATAAATAAATTATAAAGTATAAGTAACTTCAAGTATCGATCTCACGAGAACTAAATATCTTATCAAATATCAAACAACTAAGATTTGATGTTTTTATGTTAACAGCCTATAACTAACTAATTAATCTAAATAATAAACAAAGTGGTGGGAAGTATTTATGAATACTCGATTAATTGCAAAACACTAAGATCCCAAATCCACTTATATACTTTCATTTTAATATTAATCAAAAACCTTAACGACTTTCATTTGGACTTGAACATTTATGTTTCTAATTTATCAAATATTCTTTCTCGAGTAAAATTATATTTATCCTAACATATGGTCCGGTAATATATCCTTATTCTAATTTGAACACGTAAAGATATATTAAATCACAAGAATGTCTAATTTAATCATACAAAGTACCGAAAATTATTCCTAGCATCTATAGGACCTTACAATGATTGTTACTTGTGCTAAATTTCTATTCCATCTCCTGAGTACGTAACAATAAAATTCATAAATTTAATCAATTAATGGAAAAATATTAAACTCCTAACAATCATTCAAACCAATCAAACATTCAATGTGTCAAAATTTGAAGTTTAGTATAAAAACATTAAAGTATTGGGTTCATCGTTACCCTAGCATCTATACAACTAGACAAGAATATGATATTATAAGAACACAATTGGAAGCAACACCCATAACCCAGAATTGAAGTGGGAAGAAAGACAAAAATAGTCTTAAATCTCGAATTTCTTCTATGGTTCTTAAGAATTATCTAATTGGATGTATTCTTCTTCTTCAACAAATCAAAACAATAATGTAGGAAGAGATGTGAAAGAGGTGCTTTTTATCAAAAGCTTCTCTATAGCTTGAACGAATGTGTATTTCTTGATATCCTATTGCTCTTCTCTTTATAAGGAATAATGTATTTTTATGTACAAGATGTTGGATATTATTAATTTGTCATGTAGGTCTACATGTGTAATTAATTGTGTATAAAGACTATCTTAAGGTAAAGCCCAATTGAAGTGATCTAATAAAGAATATATATATATATATATATATATATATATATATATATATATTCATATGTAATTTGATGAGATCCATGGTACAAAACTTAGCAAAGACAATGATCCATAGGTTCTAGAGAAAGGATCAATGACTAGATCACAACCAAAAAAGGTCAAAGAAGTCATGGGATTACTTGTTCAATCTATGGTGAACGAAACATCAACATAACAAGCAAAATGACAAGTTTCATGTTGAGTATGAAAGAAGAAACAAGATTGATCAACTTGGTTCAAGCAATAAACGGAGAAGCTGTGGAGCTCAGCTATGATACCATATAGCTCACCAAGGCATGAGACCGCATGCCTCCATATAGAAAAGCCATCTAAAGATTTGAAATGGCCCATACGATCGCATTCATTAGACCTATGCGGCCACATAGTATAAAAAGTGGACGCAAATTTTTCAAATTTCACGTAATCTCATATTTTAGTTAAAACTCTATTTTATGGTAACTTTGTTGTCTTTAGACCTAAATTTCATTTTAATTAGGATTTTCACGAGTTACCTATAAATAAGACTCATCCTTTTCATTATAAAATACACAATTTGAGTGATATTATAGCAAGAGATATTTGCTTTTCAATCTCGTTTTACATCAATTCAAGTAAGATTCGTAAGTTTTGTGATCAAGGGATCAAGATATTGTTTGCAATTGTCTTGGTTCTTTAGTTCAATAATTTATTGGGTTGAGTTTTTTTTAAACGTTGATTCTTGACTTTCTTGAGTTTGATATAATCTGTTGTGGGTTCCGTAGTTTCAATTGCTACATGGATTCGCATAATTTGGTATCACAAGGAGATGGAGATTGATAATCGGAAGGCTACCTTGCTCAATTTTTGAATGATTTGAATAGAAAGCTAACGTAATAGAGCTACAACATTGAAGTAAAGTTAGAGGACATACTACACGTAACTATAAAGTGGAGCGATAGTTGAAGGGGAAATAGCAGCTAGATACCCATCAGGTTCTAACTCTTCAAGAAAACTAAAATGGGATACCAATAAAGGCAATGTTGCTATTTCAAAGGGTAAGACTGAACTACTGAAGGGAAGAGAGGAATTTGCTAGCAAACCTACACTAAGGTGGATTCCCAGGCCCCTAGGAATCAGGATACAAATTTTAGAAGCCTGAGAAATAAAATGAAATTAGACTATTATTTTGTAATGATTTAGCACCACGGGCCTAGCCTATTTAAGAAACGAGATATGGAAGTTTAACCCATTTAAGGTTATGAAAGCTCAAGCCGTAAGTAAATTAAAAGCCCAAAAATTTAAGAGAATAAGTATAAGTAAATTTGATTATAAAGATTTAATGAATGATTGGATTGTTACAATGATCATCTACATAGTATTTCATATAGGTAATTATGTTCGAATCATCATGTAGATGTTTTTATAAAATATTTTTACAAAATTATGTTTTATTTAAAAACTCTTCATTTTGCACATTAAGAACAATTATATCAAGTTAATTGGATGAAATGATTATTTTATTATTGGACATTAATAAAAATAGGTTACAAAACATATGAATGGTCAATTTTCCTTTATTTTCATTATGTGAACATTTTTATAAAACTTTTTATATGAAATATTTTTTATGGCTTAAAAACTCTTCAAATTCTTAGTTAAAGGCCCAATTTAACAAATTTAATGATAATATAACTCCCCCATTTAGTTTTTCATTAAAAATAAAGGTTACAAGAAGAGGAAGATCACTTTTTCACTACACCTCTCCTCGAATCCAAATTTACTCTTTTTTTTTTATCTCAAAATTATATTTTATGTCAAGCTTAAGGGAATAGCAAGTGTGTGAAGAAGAAAAACCTTTTTCACACTTGCTCTTTTATATCTAAGAAAATTCAAAGTAAGTAGAGGTGCAAGTGTTATTTCGTTTTCAAATTATGATTTTCGTTAAAAGTTTGAATGAAATGGTACCTCCGGGAATGGTGCTTCACACTACTATAGTTTGAATGATCATTCTTTGTGTTCTGCATGTCATGATAATGCTATAGAAATTGGATTTTGCCGAAAATCCATCTTTGTGCGATACTATAAATCTACAGTTCGAATTATCTAATTTGATAACGAAATACACCGATGATATCTATTGAATTTCAAACTCATGTGTTAATTTCTTTCTTACAAGCTGATTTGATTTTCTTGGTGGCGTGGATGATGGTAGATGGAGATGCAATATACCATGGAGAAGTCTGTGATTTAATGTCTTTAATTGGTTTATGAAATGTTTATCTTTTCTTTTAAATGGATTTCTATGGACATCATATGTGAAACTATTCTACAAACATTTAAAAGTATATTTGTGTTCTAAAAATTAATTTACGAAACACCATTTACCAAATAATAATAATAATAATAATAATAATAATAATAATAATAATAATAATAATAAAAAAATGTGTTGGCAATTTAATGTTGCTGTGTCTTTAAAATTTCAACTTGTGCTTTGACTAAAAAATTCACAACTCAATTGTTACTTGGAATTTTTAAGACAAAACTAGTGGTGATTGATAGCTTAAGAGGTTAGCTACTGAATAAACTTGGAATCATGTCAATCTGATGTCGGTAGAATTTTATGACAATTTTTGAGAATGCTTGCAAGTCACCTTGCTTGCTGAGAGTGCTTCTCAGCCTCCTTACCCGTTATTGTAGCGATGCATTTTGGAAGGCGACGTGAGGGTACTTTTTCTTCCCTTCTGCTTGCTAAGAATGTTTCTCGGTCTCTCTGCTTGCCTTTGCAGCAGTGCGATCAGGATAGCAATCAAGGCCGGTTTACCCTCTTACTTGGCGATCGACCTAGAGATTAGTTTGCTCTCAATTGTAACTTATAGAGCATTTAGTATTTTGTATTTTGCCACTTTGTAACGAAGGTTTGATAACAAAAGAATTTATTTGAGCGTATTTCGCTCTAGCCCTTTTTATTTACGATCGTTCAACGCGATTTGATTACTCTTTTATTTGTTCACTTTCCCATAAGGAAGGAACATATATTTTTTAAATATTTACCATTAATGAACCTCATGTGCTTGGTACCATCTAAATCTTCCAAATGATAGGCTCCATTAGGCAACACATTATTTACTTTATATGGTCCTTTCCAATTGGGCGACCACTTGCCACACTTTGGATTTTTGCTATCCAAAGGGAGTATTGTTTTCCAAACCAATTCGCCCAGGCTGAATGACTTGACTATAACTTTTATATTATAGAACTTAGCCATTCTTCGTTTTTGAACTTGCAATCTATCTAGGACGTCCAACTTTAATTCGTCCAACTCCAATAAATTTTGAACTAGTGATTAGGTATACTCATCTTCACTTAACTTATGTTGCAAACACACTCTGATCAATTGCACGTTAATTTCCATAGGTAAAATGGTCTCCTGTCCATAAGTAAGTTGGAAAGGAGTGATTTTGGTACTTGACCGAGACGACGTTCTATAAGCCCATAAGGCCTTGTCCAGACATTCGTGCCAATTTCTAGCATTTTCATATATCATTTCCCTTATGATATTTTTTAGAATCTTATTACAAGATTCTGCTTGTCCGTTGGATTGAGCGTAATATGGTGTGGAGTTCACTAATTTAACTCCAAACTCGCTCAAGAATTTATTCACTTGATCCCCATTTAAAGATGTTCCGTGATCTACCATCAAAGTTTATGGAATTCCAAATCTATAAATATAATGATCACGGATAAATTCTATGACATTCTTTTGGGTGATCTCCTTTAAAGGTATCGCTTCTACCCACTTAGTGAAATAATCAGTTGCAACTATAACAAAGGTATGTTGCTTGGACGATGGGGAATAAATCTTCCCTATCAGGTCTATCGCCCAACCCTTAAACGGCTAAGGTTTGATAATAGGTGCCATCTCTCGTGCTGGGGCCCTTTGTATTGGACCATGCTTTTGGCATGCTAGACAACTCTTTGCATACTGAACGCATGATTCTTCCATCTTTGGTCAAAAATATCCATTCCTAATAATTAACCATCTCATCCTTTGGCCAGCTTGATGAGCTCCAAATATCCCTTCGTGCACTTCAGCCATGATCGTCCTGACTTCTTGCAAACTTACACATTTTAGCAATATACAATCAGAGCGTTTCTTTAACAACTCTTCATCTATCAGTGTATAGTTTAGCAAACGCAACTTCATTTTTTTACTATTTCCTATATTAGGTTCTTTAAAGAACCTTTTAATCTCTGCCCTCCAATCTATTGCATCTCTATCTTGTATGCAATGAATTTTAATCGTTCTCGCCCTTCTTTGGACCACGGGCAATATTGTTCCATACTTATAAGTAGATTTCCAATTAAAAACCTTTCAGTACCCTGAGGCCACCTGGGCTAATGCGTTTGCTACGTCATTATATATCCTATTAACACATTGAAGCTCTATTTGGTCGAATTCTTCCAACAACTCCTGAGCGATTTCATACTGACTTATAATGGAATCACTTTGGCATTTAAAATCACCAATCAATTGGTGAATTACCAATTGAGAATCGCCTCTAACGATCACATTCCTTACCCCCATATCTATCATTAATTCTAGGCCCACGATTAAGGCTTCGTATTCGACCTGATTATTGGTGCACGTTCTGTCCAAAGTGAGTGCGAACTTGTAACAAATCCCTAAAGGATTTATCAATGCTACTCCTACTCCTGCACCGTTAGAGGTTTTCGATCCATCGAAATATAAAACCCAAGGTTTTAATTCGAATGAATTGATCTCTTACTCAATTTCCTCAGGCATATCAAGGCATGGATGATCGGCCAGAAAGTTAGCCAAAGCCTGATTTTTGACTGCCTTTTAGGGTATGTATTATATTTTGAATTCTAATAAAGCTAATGTCCAAAGGCCTACCCTTTGGTGCAAAATAGGGCGAGAGAACATATACTTAACCAAATTTACTTTAGAAATTAAATGAACGGTTACGGGCCGTAAATAAGCCCTTAATTTTGTACATGTGAAATACAATGCAAGACATAATTTTTCAATGGCAGAATAATTATATTCACATTTTGTTAACCATCTACTCAAGTAGTAAATCACCCTTTCTTCACCAAATTGGTCTTCCGGCGCGACCATTCCAGCTATTGATTCTTTTTCAGCCGATACATACACTTTCATTGGCTGTCCTTGGATTGGTGACACCAACAGTGGTGGATTTGATAAATATGTATTTAGGCTTTCAAAAGCCTTTTGATGCTCTTCTTTCCAGACGAATTCGTCATGATTTTTCAATTTTAAAAGCGGCGAAAAAGCTTTAGTTCGCCCTGCACAGTTAGAAATAAAGCGTCTTAAAAAGTTTACTTGGCCTAGAAACCTTTGCAATTCTTTTTTGTTGCTAGGTGGTTTGGCCTCTAAAATGGCCTTCGCTTTATTTTTATCAAGTTCAATCCCTCTTTTGTGTACTAAGAAACCAAGAAAATTCCTTGCGTTAACACCAAATGCACATTTCAAGGGATTCAACTTTAGTTTATATTATTTCATTCGCTCAAATGAACATCTTAATTGTTCAAAATGGTCCTCTTTTTAATGGATTTGACCACTATATTATCTAGATACACTTCAACAAAGTTGCCTATCATATCATGAAAAATCAAATTCATTGCCCTTTGATAAGTTGCTCCTGCATTTTTCAGACCGAAAGGCATAACTACCCATTCAAAACATCCTAGAGACCCAGGGCATCTAAAGGCAGTTTTGTGTATATTTTTCTCAGCTATATATATTTGATTTTATCCTGAATACCCATCCATGAAGGAATACATTACGTGTCCAGCAGTTGAGTCTACTAAAGAGTCTACTGTGGGCATTGGATATTCATCTTTGTGTGTGGCTATGTTTAAATTCCTAAAGTCTATACACACCCTTAATTTACCATTCTTTTTTAGCACTGGCACGATATTGGACAACCAATTCACATATCTGGCTATTCTAATAAAGCCTGCCTTTAATAATCGCTCTATTTCTTTCTTGATTTTAGGAAGTACATTAGGAGCAAAATGCCTAGGAGGTTGCTTATGAGGTTTAAAATTTAGCTTGGTTGGCAACCTATGTTCCACCAATTCTCTATCTAAACCAGGCATATGTTCATATTCCCAAGCAAAACAATCTTTATATTCCTTTAATAAAATGATTAATTTATCACTAACCTCTTGATCGAGCATTTGGCTGATGAATATTGGGCGATCTTCTCCTTCATTGCCAATATTTACTTTAATCAAAGGGTCTTGTGCTTGAGCGTATCCAGGCTTAGCGATCCTCATCACTTCATCATCCAATTCCCTTGTAGGCACTTCTTCTTCTAAACAATCCACCTTGTTGACTTCTCGGCCAATACTTTGTTCCAACTCGAACACTGCCAATTTGTCTCTCAATGCTTTTAAGGCTACTTCTTCTTTCGTCTTATCCTTGCATTCTTTATTAAAAGCCATTAATTTGCCTTTGAAGGCTTGGATATCGGCAATTTGCCTTTGTTGCTTAGAACTCATTCAAAACTCCTTGATTATTCTTTTGCCAATTACTGGCTCCTCTAGGACCACTATGTTTGGCCTCATCTGACTGAACATTTTAGTGAGTGAATCCACCAAAAATGGCTCTTTACTCTGTGCGACAATCTGAGTTTCTTCTCCATCTTAGACTACTCTGACAGGTCCATAATTTCCTTCGTACATGAACCTTTCCACTGAGTTTGCTTCTGCGACAAAAGGCCTATGATCGGCCTGCACTACTTCTGCTTCGTCCTTGTCATTCCAAAAAAACTAGGCATTGATGGAGCGATGAGGGTATACAGCGACTTCTGTGTATCCAATCTCTTCCTAATAACACATTGTAACTAGTGGGACCATCTATTACAAAGAAGAATGTGGTCCTAGTAGTTGTTCCTATAGTTATGTCCAATGACATAACCCCTTTAGCTGAAGTTGCTCCTCCATTGAAACTTGTGAGGATGACTTCCGTTGGGATCATATCACCTTCTGTCTTTGCGAATTTCCTCATCATCCTAGATGGAATGGTGTTTATAGCTGCTCCATTATCGATAAGCACTTTTGCCACAGGTATGCCGTTAACTAGAGCTTTAACTTACAATGACCTCAAGTGTTTGGTCAATTTCATGGCTGGTCGCTTAAAAATAACATTTTCGACAGCATCTATTTCCACTTCCTGCTCGTCCTCTGTCGAGTTACCCTTTTGTGATAAGTCAACGTGCAGCATATCGCACTGAGCCTCTGTCTACTGAATTTTCTTTTTACTATTTTCTAATGCTTCTTCTTCAGTTACCCAACCTATGGGAGGAGGCATTATTCTTGGAGATGATCCATACTTTTCAGAGCGAGACACTCTCTTCTTCCTTTTGGGCATCCCGTACAGCACGTAATAATCGAAAGAACGCCCAGATGGTTTTCCCAATAAGTCTACTTCACGAACTTCCTCTCGATGTAGTTGCTTCAACAGAGTATTGTACAATACTCCTCTTCTTCTCCTTTCTGCTTCCAAATCTATTTTCTCTTCGATGTCTGTCATACCATCATCTTCTTTACCATTGTAGGCCTCTCTAGAAGTTTGGCCTTCTTCATATTCCAGGATGCATGCTTCCTCTTCGTTATCCTCCTTTTCTTCTTCTCCCTTCCCTTTATTCTTGAACTCATTGGCTAGTAAATAGTTATTAGCCACGACAGGAGGTAACGTACCAAACTAAATAGTAAGGAACTGATCTGGATCTTCTCCATCCCTTCTATCTTGCTCAAACTTCGACCTCCCAAAAGAAATCTCTGGCAATTCTTCCATAGGTTCACCTGTACCAGTCTCTTCACTGTCTTTGAGAACATTTTGATTGGCTGCCTCGAGTAGTCTAGGTGCCTTAGGACGTAGCATTCCCTATTGCTGCCTCATCATTCGCCCATAGTTCCGTTGAAAATGCCTTTGTTGGGTTCTAATCATCTCGTTGAAAGGTATCGCCCTTCCAGCCTTATACTAGAACGAATGCCATACATTTGGTTGGCGAGGTTGCGGTCTAAATGTTCTTCCATTATTTACTGGCCTGAAATGTCTCTTAAAAGGCGGTCCCTTATAGAACGATGTACGCTGCCCTCTACCAAGCTGAGCGTTTGGGAAAAAACTAGGGCGATGGTGATGCTGCCATATCCCTGGTTTCTCTGCATTTGCACTCACTTCTTTTTTGTATCTTGCACATAGGACGTCTTCGTCCTTTTTGGGCTCCTTCCTTTTGATACGTTCAAAGACACTGGGATGTGGTCCAGAGTCTTCTTCTCCATCATCTATAACCAACTTGAATTTTGGCAACTAATTTTTGAAACCAAATGTCACCATGTTCACTCCAAGTGGCTGTGGAAAAGGATTTTCATCCACTGCCATCTTCCTCTTATCCTTGAACGTAATTCATCCTGATTCAATAGCATCCTGTAACACATGGTGAAAAACCAAACAGTTGTTAGTCAAATGTGACCATGCATTATGCCACTTACAATATTTTTTACCCATAACTTGTTCAGGACTTGGCAATTTATGCTTATCGCTCAGCTTTATCTGCTTATCCTTATATAATTTATCAAATATAAGGTCAGCTTTGGTTACATCGAACGAGAACATTCTTGCCTTTATGTTTTCATCTTTTATAGGCTCATCCTTGTCCGACGGTCTAGGCTTAGCCATTATAGGACAAATATATGTGTCTCTTTTAACTAATTCGGCCAAACACATTTCGATTTGATCGTAATACTCGTCATTAATGGTATGAACATCAAAATTTGGGTCTCTATAATAAGTCCCCTTGCTAGAATTTTTCATTTGTTCTTCTTCTCTTATTAATCGTTCATACCTAATCACATTCGCGCTCAATTGGAAAAGATCAGGAAATTCCTTATCTTGGAACTTCTTCTTCAAATCAAAACTTAGACAATCTTGAGCGATTTTGACAAACTCCTTTTCGGGCAAAGTTACAAAATAATTACTTTTTGCTGTCTTGAACCTTTGAAGGAAACTTTCTGCCCATTCGTTTGGCATTTGACATAGATTCGCTAAATCACCAAAGTAACTTCAGACTCAGTCTTATAAAACTGAGCGTGGAATAATTGCTCCAATTGTTGCCATGTTTGAACAGAGTTTGTTGGCAAATTGATAAACTAGGAGAAGGCTACTCCTGTTAATGAACTGGGGAACAACCTCATTTTATGGTAATCAGTTACGTCACCACTTTGTAGTGTGAATCGCCCTATGTGTTCTAGAGTAGACACCTTTCCTAAACCGGTAAACAGTGAGAATTCTGGCACTTTATACCCTCTAGGCCATGGATATGCTTGGTCTACCCAATCAGGATATGGCTTTGTGTAAGTCGGCCTAATGATAGGACGTACTCCAAAAGCCATCTGGTCCTGTACGATTTCCATAATCTGATTCCTCGACATGACGTTGGGGTCATATGGAATTCCTACAGGTTGGTTAACCGGTTGATTTGCTTGAGGCTTGATGTCTGGTCCTTGGTTGGCAACAAAGTTGCCATGATTTGGGCCACTGTTACCATTAGCCTGAACATTTATTCCATCATTAACATGTGGGGTATTCTACCCATTATTTAGGACATTATCTCTTACATTTTGGTTACCCTCCAAGTTAGATATACCTATGCCACTATTCTGGTTTGGTATTACACCACCCCTCTGGTTTGAAGTAGAGGGATCAAAAGGTGATTCTATCCCTTGATTTAAACTTAGGGCTGGGAGATTATGTCACACAATTGTCCTAGTTTGAAAGTGGTTTGCAAGAGGCACAACTGGTTGACAAATTTGGCCTACTAACTTATTCATTATTTCGTTCAAAGTATTCAATTGTTTGGCCATGTTCTCATAATGTACATTCTCATTTTGGGTAAATCTTTTCATATTATGAATATTTCGTAGGTTTACTTGTTCAACGACATCTTGGGTGAGTTCTTCGAGTAATGCACGCATGGTTCGAGGACTCAATTCTGTCATTGGTTCGTAACAACTATGATTGCTCTGATTCTGTCCATCTGTTCATGGAGAGCTATGCTGCTCCTCATATTGCTCGATCACAGACTGGACTCCTCCCTGACTTGCTGCTTCCTTATCGAATTTCTGAGGCATATTGTTTCACCTTTTGTATCTTCAACACCAAACACCAAGGTTCTACTGGGTGTGCCAAATTGTTTCACGCAGGTAGTCGCTGACAATTAAAAAGGGGTCAAACGATTGTGTAAGGAACAAACCTCTTGAGACAAAGTCCCAAAAAGGGGTGTTTTATTGGCGATGACTTTACAATTGGAACTAAATAGAATGCCTCCAAGGGGCGCAAGCACACGAGTACTGAAAAGAAATGTTAAGTCTAAACTAAGAAATTGAAATTACATATTCTCTGTTTGAGAGTATTTGATTCGAGGTCTTTTGCTCTATGTTTTTTCTTCCTTTTATATTCCCTTGATGATCTCTTCGTGATCAACCGCTTAGAAACTGCTTTATAACTGCCCACTTTCTTCATGGTGCCCAACTTATCGTGGAACTGCTGTCTCTAACTGCTGCCACTACTTTTTGTCGTTCAACCGTCTTCAACTGAACTCCTTGAATCGTGGAATGTGATAAGATTACCTAATAACTACTTCGATACTGCACTTTTGGATAACCATAACATCTTATGTTTGCTAAGATCCTGGGCGATTCGAAGGTTTGGGCGAGAACAGGGTCATAACACTGGGCGATTGCAAGGCACTTTATTCGCTCAGATCTTGGGCGTATTGCAAGTTTGGGCGATGGTAATACCGCATTCGTGGGCTTCCACTACATTCATTAATAACCCTATTTGGGCTTTTATCCTGAATTGCCCAGTTGGGTTTCATTCTTTGGGCTATTCGATTTGGGCTGCACTTTTAGCGCGTCAACAATTGGCTAAAAAAAATAAAAAATGATAGTATCTGTATCTTGAGAGCACCTTCTTCGACTACTAATCTTTCAGCAAACAAAGTAGAACCACTAGCCAAGAAACTTGAATGTTGAAATGTTCCTTTTTTCTTCTGAGTTTTGGACACACTCTGTACAAAGATCCACTTAACGTCTTCCGGTCCTTCCCTTGTATTGAGAAGCTTCCCACTCTTTGCATAGATAAACTTGCCGTCCTCTACAATAGGTTCATAGGTCTTCCTCTCTGTCTGCAGAAACATTTATAAGTACGTTGGTCAATTCACTTAGACATGTCTTCTCCATAGGAAGAGAAAGTTAAAAGCAGCTTCTTGGGTTCCTGGACACATAAGAACCTATTTGTAACCCTTTAACATTTTAAATTATTTGTTATAATATTATTCTCCACCAAACATTCACACAATAAAATATTCTACACATAAATCAATAAAGTTTTCTTACTTTTTTAATATACATTCTTCAACAAATACTATTTAAAACACTTTAATTTTCCAAATAATGGGTGACAAATAGAGGCTAAATAAGACTCAAATTCCAAGAATACTGTGACATGAGCCGAAGATATTTTAAGGTCACGATCCCAAATTTAAGCACACCTATGCTGGGCAAATGATGTTGGGAAAATAGGGTTAAATCTACCGATGATTACCCAACTCTATACTAAGTGTCACCATTGCTACCCAATTTAATTTTGTTTCACCACGGCTATCCAACTTATACATAGTTTCACCATGGCCACCTAATTTGATTTTATTTCACCATAGCCACCCAATTTCATATAACATTTCACCATGATCACCCAATTTCATATAACGTTTCACCATGACCATCCAACAATTTTTCACCACTTTTACTAATTTTAAAGGGAAAAAGCAGTAACTTTGCATTATATATAAAAAATAAATTTTAAAAAAATAAAAATAAAATAAAAACTTATTTAAAAAAGGGTTTTAAATTAAAATAAAAAAATTTCTTTAAAAAAAGTTACTTAAAAAAAGAAAATAAAATAAAAAGTTATTTTAAAAATCATTCCTTAAAAAAATAAAAACCTAATTTAACAAAAGTTTTTAAAATAAAATAAAATTTTATTTAAAAAAATGTTACTTAAAAAAATAAAATTACAACATAATTTAAAAAAAATTAAAATAAACAAAATATTTTTGTTTTTTAAAATTTATTTTACATATATAATGTAAAGTTACAATTTTACCACGTTCAAAATTAGTGAAAAGAAATTGGTTGACCACGTTGAAACGTTTATATGAATTGGGTGGTTATCACAAATAAAATCAAATTTGATGATCTTGGTGACGTTAAGTATGAATTTGGGTGCCATTGGTGGATTTAACCCAAAAAAGGTGAAGATAATTTAAGTGGCTGTAGTAAAATAAAATCAAATTGAGTGACCATATTAACAGTAAATATAAAAATTGGGTGGCCATGATGAAACAAAATAAAATTTGGTGGCCATGGTGACATTATTTATAATGTTGGGTGGTCAATAGTAAATTTAATTATGGGAAAATAATTTGTCATATGTAATTAAGTGTGTGTTAAAAGCTATGTTAAGATTAAACCCGTTGAAAGTAATTTGATAGGAGTTAAAGTTATTGGGCTCTAGACATCTTATAAAATATGGGCTTAATTATGTATAGAGACCTATTTTATTTTGTTATATTTTATGATGGACCAATATATATATATTTTCAATTCATACGTGTGTTCTCATTCTCTCTAAATCTCATTATTAGAATGAATATAGAGACTTCTTTCTGAGAGAAATTGTATTGAAGAGAAAAATCAAGAACTTGTAATCATGTATGTTCTCATGGATCATGGAATACTTCCGTTCTTATTCTCTTGGTGATTTGATATAGAGATTCTTGGAATAAATATAAGGTTTTCTATATTAAATTCTATCAAAGCCTACTTCATGTTAATCCATTGAAAATCAAGAAATATTTTTAGTGTTGAAATTTGTACTTGTGGTTTTTTAAATTTTGGAATTTGAATTTTAGCCTTTAATTTAGAAATTTAGAATTTTGGGAACATTTTTCGGAGATTTAGGATTATGTGGCACTGCAGCTAGAAGTTACGACTGCTGGAAAAATCAAGCAGTGCCACCAAGCGTTTCAGTGCTAAGTTGCTACACTTTTTCAAAATACTTTTTAAATTCAAAATTTGGTATTGTTTAGTTTGTTTTTATTTATTTATTTTTTCTTTTTGTGATGTTTGATATTTTAAAATAGATAAGTTAAAATAACATGTTATCTTAGTAACATCTCCTGTGTATTTATTTTATTTGAAATATTAAGATGGCTGTGTGTATGTAATGTATGTGTTATACCCTAAATCCAATCGATTTAAATTGTAAACACTTTTAATATATTTAATGCATTTATTTTTGACAAGATCTATTATTTATTTAAATAATATTAAATAATAGAGTTTGAAAATTCAAGTTTAAGTGATTTGTTAATCACAAGGAGTTGTGATTGTGAGATACAAATTACATATGATTGGATTTTGAATAATCCATGGTCGTAAGTAATAACGAGATACAGATGTCGTTGTTACAGATAGACCATCACGTGTGGCATTTTTTACTTGTGAAGTAAGTAGCTGATTTCACGAGCTAAAGTGTGGTGACACTTAAATGAACCCGTAGATGTTTTGTTATAGAACGAAACATTGGGGACCCGCTAAGAGATTCCACGTAGATAACTATCTAATTGTCGGTGGTTAATCTCTAACGTTCGGTAGTAAAATTGATTCTTTGATTTGAGGTCATCATAGTGCCTTGTATTAGGATAGTCATGCTTTGATAGTGTTAGATGTTACTATACCAAGGACCGCTAATACGACATCGTTCGGGTATGTCAAGAACTATATAAAGGTTGTTAATGACCAATAGAGGATTTGTCACTCTTAGATAGTAAGAAATTGTGATTTTCATTTCATTCAATGAAGTCAATGATGAAATCCTTGGTCAAAGTATACTCATAAGTCGAAAAAGAGTTTTCGACTCACGTTGACTTAATAGTTGAATGAAAGATATGATCGATAATCGAGATTGACACACTTCCATATCTCGTAATTGATCGGATCATAGTTTCATGGTAAACGAACAAGTTTGGTTTTGTCATACCACATGACATTTTTCGTCACATATGTTGCTTTGATATATTGCTAGATGTCAATTTGGGACGGCAAGTGTGAGTTCGTGATAAATTAAAAGGTTATTTTAGTTTATCAATTTTGATTAGATCAAAATAATATCTCACCTCGTTAGGTATCGTGGTCGGAAACTTAATGGGTCGCACACAAAAGAGAGTATGAAGATTGCAATTTGTCAATTAATTAGTTTAACAATTGTTGGATAAATTAATTAATTGGACTGGTTATTTATAGGCCTGAATTGGATTAATTAATTCATGACCGAATTTAATTAAATTGATTAATTAAACATTGGACCGGACCAGACCAGGCCCATTTGAGCTTATATAAATACAATGCTAGGGTTTTTAATCTGTAGAGATTTTCTCATAATTCTTTCTAGCATAAGAGGAGAAAACTCTGGTGGCTGCAATCTATTCTCTGTGTTGAATTCATTGGAAGCTGAACAATTGGACAGCTGTGGGAGGCAGATCCAAGTTACTGGAACAAAGATAACGCAAAGGAGTTTGCAGATCTAAGAAAATGTATAACTTTTGTCACAATTCCTATCTAAATACAGAGATGAATTCTGGTGGGAATTGAAAATGTTTTATTTTCGCTGTGCGTGTTTAAGTAAATTTCCAACATGTAATTCATGCGATATTGATCAACCCAAAAAAGGTCAATATTCAACTGAATTAAATGCACGCATATGGTAATAAATATGTAACTATTATAAAGTTTTTTATTGTGTGAACAATAAGTCGATCCAAAAATAGACTTAATGTTCGGTAAGATTTATTGTCAATATTTGATAATTACACTAAAGGTCCATTTGATTGCAAAGATGAAATTTGAGCGGAAAGAAAACGAATTTCAATAAACTGAAATGCCTAGAAATTATTTTATTGAAAATTGTAAATTATTGTGTTTGATTGGTATGATTTTCTACGTAAAAAATGTTGAAATAAAAATGTTTCCTGGTGTTCGTTTGACTTTATTTTAAATGAAAATTGTCAATTAAAAAGATAGAATTTACTGGTATTGGAGATGAAATTTGTTTCCATTACAAAAAAAAAAAAAACAAAAACAAAAACAAAAGCCAAGAAAATCATCTATCTTTTGGTGTTCGTTTGACTTTGTTTTACAAGATAATTGTTGATTCAAGGAATTTTTATTTTTTTAACACTTAGAGATAGAATTTGTTTCTATTACCAAAAAAATAAAAAATAAAAAAATAATCGTCAATAGTCCTGGAAAATCAATTTCCACTACCCACAAAATCAAGAAATAGTCTACGTGGCTGGAAAAAGCAAGAAAATCTATTCCCTAGAAAATAATGCTATCAACCATGCAATTTATGGAACTTGGAATTCCTAATTCCATGGAAAACTTTGGCCAATCAAACATGGCCTAAAAGTATTACTTACTAGTTGATATTTCCATCCAAAACTTAGATGTCGATATTGTGTTCGGTCTCTTACTTTGGAGCAACAATTTTTTGAATTTTATTCATTATCAATGTACTCTTATTTGAATATATTTTTTTAGTTGTTCTGTTCTTTTTTCAGTTATTTCATCTGCTTTTATAATATCTGTCAACATCAACTCAATTTCTATGCTAAATGGAACAAACTTTAAGGACCGAAAAGAGAATGTATTGATATTTCTTGGTTGCAAGAGTCTTATGATCATGAAGCATAGAATTCTAGAACTATTTAGGGGCTCTATATCTGAAAAGGGTTTTACTTCCAAGGATTTACTTGAAGAAATTGAAAAATATTTTGCAAAAAATAGATAAGGGTAAAACAAGTATGCTTCCGACAAACTTAATTTCATTAAGATATAATGCTAAAGGAAATATAAGGGAGTATATCATAGAGATATCTTATCTTGCTTCAAAACTAAAGGCACTAAGGTGGGATTGTCTGAAAACTTGCTCGTGCATTTAGTTTTGATTTATCTTTTTGCACAATTCAACCAATTTAAGGTTAATTATAGTTGTCAAAAGGAGAATTGGTCTCCTAATGAGCTCATTTCTAATTGTGCACAAGAAAAAGTTTGAAGCAAGAGAAGACCAAAAGTACTCACTTGACAAGTATCCATAAGAACAAGAACAAGAACAAGAAAAGGAAGAAGGATGATGAAGCTGCAACTGGTCCAATTAGAAAAAGCAAAAGCCTGAAAAGGATAAAGTATCTAACTCTTACTTTGTGGAAATTCTGGACACATGAAGAGGGGACTGTACCAAATACCATGCTTGGTGGATAAAGAAAAGTATGTTTTTCGCTTTGGTTTGTTCTGAGGTTAATTTAGTTCCAATACCTCGACACACTTGATGGATAGATTTAGGTGTTATTACTCACATAAATATGTCTATGTATGATTAGCCAAACAATCAAAAATCAAATGATGCTGAACGATTCATCTATCGACGATGGCAAATTAGTAGAAGTCGAAGTTATAGGACTGAATACTATTTGGATTTGAAAGAGACATTTGTAGTACCATCGTTTAGGTGAAATTTGATTTCTATTCTGTATTAGACTAATTTAATTATTCTTGTTCACTTGAAAATAATAAGTTTAGTCTTTTTTAGAATTCAAATATCGTGGGTACTGATTTTTTTTATTTGTGTAGATAGCCTATATTTGCTCAATACGATTGCCTTGTTTAATAAAATATTGCATGTAAGTTCACGTGGTATTAAATGCAAATTAACTAATGAGAATTTCACTGCGTTATAGCACAAGCGATTAGATCACATCTTCCAAAAGAGAATCGAAAGGTTTATGACAGATGGGATTCTTAATCCTCTTTATTTCTCAGATTATGATGCTCCTTTTAAATGTATCAAAGGGAAACAAACAAACATGAGAAGATTAGGTGTCAATAGGATTTTATACGTCTTAAAACTAAAACACATGGATATCTATGGACTATTTCCTACGGCTTCTTGGAATGATCAAAAGCACGTTCATAGACAAATTTTCACATTATGGCTACCTGTATCTCATCTATGAAAAGTCCTATTCATTGGACAAGTTTAATGCTTACAAGGCTAAGGTTGCAAATCAATTTTACTAAAGAATCAAATGCGTCAGACCTGATCATAGTGGTGAATACTATGACAGATATGACAGATCGGGTGAACAATGATAGGGCCTTTTGCTAAATATATAGAGAAATGCGGAATTATCTCATAGTACACCATGTTATGATCCCGTAGTATGAATGATGCTGCTAAGAGACAAAACAAAACATTAAGGAGTATGATTAATTATTCCACCATACGAGAATCTTTTTTGGGAAAGTACTGAAGACTGTGGCTTACATTCTTAATAGAGTTCCAATTAAAGTAACTACCAAACCCTTATGAGCCTTGGATAAGCTAGAAACCTAGTTTTAAACACTTGCACAATTAGAGTTGTCAAACGGAGACAATGCCTTATAGACTAAATGAAAGGAAATTGGACTTTAGAACTGTCAGTTGCTACTTTGTTGGATATTCTGAGAGGTCACGAGGTTACAATTTTTTTTATCCCATTGTTATGTCATTTTTCAAAATGGAAAATGTCCGATTCTTTGAGGATGTTGAATATTCTGAGGGAGATAAGATTAGGGATTTTATCCTCAAGAAGGAATATGTAACTATTCTTTTCGTTGCTATGATAATGATCAGGATTGGGAACAAATTTCTATTCCCGATCTTGTTTAAAAAGTAATTCCAAATCAAGATAATATTAAAGAACTCTCTTGTTCACAATTAAAATACTGCTCCAAAAGAACAAACTCAACAACCAAGAACAAACGCCGAAATCCACTAGTGAAAGGAGAAAGCCAATTCCAGATTACTTTGTAATATTTCTTCAAGAACATGATGATGGTATTGGATTGGTGGAAAAAATACAATTAGCTTTTATCAAGTCATGTGAAGTACTAATTTTTTAAAAGTGTTTTGATGTCACGAATGAAGATATAAAGTTCATGACGTTTGGAAACTCATTCTATTGTTGAACGTGCGAAGCCCATGGGTTGTAAATGGATATTTTAAACTAGAATAGATTCGAAGGGTGATATGGAGAGATACAAGACACATCTTGTTCCAAAAGATTTTACTCAAAAAGAAGTCATTGATTTCAAAGAGAATTTTTCTCCAATTTCAACGAAAGACTCTTTAAGAACTATTATGTAGCACATTTTTATCTTGTGCTATATCAGATGGATGTAAAGACGATGTTTGTCAATGGTAACATTGATTAGATGATTTATATGGTACAATCGAAAAATTCGGTGTCAAGAAACCCAAAAGAAGATGGTTTGCAAATTAAAGAAATTCATTTATGGGCTTAAGTTGGCTTCCCATCAATGGTTTTACAAATTTCATCAAGTAGTTGTCTTGTTTGATTTTGAGATGAATGCATTTGATGATTGTATATACCACAAATTCAGTGGAAGTAAGCATATTTTTCTAGTACTAGATATTGACGACAGATTACTTACTAGCAATGATATATGCTTGTTGTAGGAAACTAAGATATTTTTGTCCAAGAAATTTGAAATGAAAGATCTTGGTGACACATCTTTTGAATTAGGGATATAGATACACCAGGACCATTCTCTGAGTATTCTTGGATTATCACAAAAAAACTATATTAAAAAGGTGTTTAAGAGGTTTGTCATGCAAGATTATAAACCAAGTGATATCCCTATTGCTAAAAAGGATAAGCGTAGTTTCAATCAGTTCCATAAGAATGATCATGAAGAGAGTGAAATGCAAAATAAATAAATAATTAAAATAAAAAATCTCATGCTTCAACAGTAATGAGAGTCTAATGTATACTCAGATTTGTACACATCAGGATATAGCATTCATTGTTGGAATGCTAGGCAGCTATTTGACTAATCCTATGATGGATCATTGGAAAGTTGCAAAGTGGGTTATACATTATATGCAGATAATTAAGGATTACATGATCACAAATAAGAAATTAGACCAATTGGAGATCATTGGATATTTTGATTATGATTTTACTAGCTGCCAAGATAGTCGTAGATCCACATCGGGCTATGTCTTCATGTTGGCTGGAGGAACTGTATCCTAGAAGAGTGCCAAGCAGACACTCGTAGCTTCATCAACTATGTCAGTGGAGTTATATTATGACATGAGGCATGCAATTATGGAATATGGCTACGGAATGTTGTCATTAGGCTGTTGTGGATAGAATCGTAAGACACGTTTTAGTTATTTTTTAACAATAAGCCAGCAGTGTTATATGCCAAAAACAGCTGGATCTCAACTAAGTCAAAGTTTATAGATAAAAAATTCCTAGTTATTAAGGAGAGAATTCATAGTGGTCAGATTTCTATGGAGCATAATGGCACAAACTTTATGATTGTGGATTCGTTTACTAAAGGGCTACTATCCAATGTCTTTCATAAGCACATTGCTCATATGGATGTTGTATCTTTTGATGATAAGCTAATTTAGTGGAAATTTGTATTTTAGATGTTGTCTAATTTTAGACATATTTTATGTTTATGGATATTTTCTTCAAAAATAAAATATTTGTTTATTTTCACTCTAATAAGTTTTAGTTTAATCTTTTTGAATAATAAAGGAGGAACAATTGGAAATAGGTATGTTTGGATTATATTTCTTGTAATTTTGTACTGCACATCTATACTTGATCTATGTCATTTGATTATTTGCTATATGTGATCATTGATGGATTTAGTTATGATACATGTAACAAGATCACTTTGGTCTTATATTGAGAAAATCAATGAATGAGATTGTTCGGAGAGGCTTTTGATCATGATAGCAAAGATTTTGAGTTCATAAAGTTATGCACATTTATAGAGCAACATGTGTTGGGAAATAATTTATCATGTGAGCCTACATACATAATTAAGTGTGTATTAAATGCTATCTTAAGGTTAAGCTCATTGAAAGTGAATCGATACGGGTTAAAGTTAAGGGGTTTTAGGCATCTAATAAAATGTAGGCCTAATTATGTGTAGAGATATGTTTTATTTTGTTTTATTTTATGATGGACCAAAATACATATGAAAATATATAGTATGGTTATGGTCCCCAGTTCATGCTTGTGTTCTCATTCTTTGTGCCATTCCATCATTGGAAAGAATACATAGACTTCTCTTTGAAAGAAACCATATTGAAGAGGAAGATCAATAACACGCAACCATTTCCATTCCCATGGAACAACGCATGCTTCCGCTCTTATTCTCTTGGTGATTTGACATGGAGGATCTTGGCATAATATAAGGTTTTCTATATTAAGTTGTAAGGGTTCAATTTTCCAGCAAATGAAGCTTACCAAACCAAGATACTTGATGCATTGATGGTGAAGCTTTGATCGTGGGCATCTCTTTACCTTCTCCAATGTCCAACTTGCAATTCAAAAACTGTATGCTACAAGTGATCTTTAATGATACAAAGTTAATATCCTTCAGTATTTTTCTGGTTGAAATAAATATTATTAGTAAAAGAAAGACAGTTTACTGTAAGACTAGAGCCAATTGACATAATAATATTGCAAGTTGTGGCCATAGCAGTGTCGAGGATCAATCTACACAAAAATAAGAAAAAAATGGGAACCAAGTGCTCGTAGAATTTGAACTTTCTCTAGAAGTTTTAACTTACAGCCTCGAGCCAATGCTGCAAGGAGAGTTTACGTGCTTTATCATCCTTGGACAGACCTTTCCCCACCTATTAATGAAAGAATAAGACTTAATCTTGGGGAATTCAACATAATGATATGCTATAGTTCACCTTAGCAGTTCTAGTTCTTGCTCTTGACCAACGTGAAATAGCAGTTTCGATTTTCTGAATTGCAAAGAAAGATATGTCTAGGAAAACCCACATTTTCCTAATTCTAGAATTGGCAACATATTTAATACATTATATTTGCTGATGGGCTGAAATTAAGAGGTCTAATTTAGTATATGCCCATAGACTACTCAAATCAATATGGTTTAATTGAGTAGATACCAATCAATATTGCTCTAATTTGGGGATTGGGAACCCTAATGAAGCAATATATAAAGATATTTTGGTTATGGTCCCCAATATACCAAATCACACAACAACTTCCTTTCTCCCCATCAAGAAGAGAAACAGGTGTCCCATTGAGGAATAAGGCAATTTGGTTGAGGAAGATCACAAACCACCTCTCTTGTTCGTGTTCATCAGTACGTGGTCGATTGTCATAGTAATTCTACAACAGTAGGCAATCATTCATAATGAATACAGGTATATAATCTTAATCCATGAATCCTAATATTTTGGCATGATGTTGATCCTAGGATTTTAGTTGTTTTGATCTAGGATATGCACATCTATATTTGGATATTATATGAATTTCTAACAAGTGGTATAAGAGTGGTCATCATTTGCTAGATTATTAGGATTTGTGTATATTCTATTCGTATGATGTTTGGATTATTTTTTGAATCGAATATTTGGATTTTGTGAAATTCCTTGAACAATTAAGTTTAAGAATAATTAAGGTTAATCTTAAGATTAGAATTTGATTCATGATATAATGATTGTTGATTGTTGATTGTTGATTGTTGTTCTTGATGCATAATGGATACAGAATTCGGATTTCAAAATTTAGGAAATTACAGTATTATTTTTCCAGATTCAGTCTCGGTTTATTGTTTTCTAAAAAAAAAAAATTTTTTTTGGTGGTTGAATTTCAATTGCATCAAGAGCACATTAGCAATTCTGGACCTTTTTTTTATAATGGATACATCACTTTTGTATCGTATAGATTACTGTCAAAATCTGTCACCTTCTATTATGGATCTAGAAACAAGCATTTCAATTGTATAAAGGATTCAAACGAAAACTTTGGCCCTTATTTTATATATAATAATGGATTCAATATTTGAATATAATATGACAAAGTGGGAGTTCTTTCAAAGTGTAATTTAGTAATTTGTCAAAGAGATTCAGCCTTTCCATAAAGAATCTAGATTTAGCCTTTGACTGTTTTAGATTATTTTGGGCTAATTTTCATTTTCATTTTGGATTAGCCACTTTGTTTGACTTGTATCGTTTTCTTAATGAATCCAGAATTGCATAATGATACAGCTACAATTTTTTTTAACCTTCATTGTTATCTCATAGTGGATATGGAAAATGTGTGTTGTCCAATAAAAAAATATACCATTTTTCAGGTAATGAAGGAATTGGCAAAAGTATATTCAATTGAATTTATTAGAGCAATATGTTGTCAAACTAACCCCTGTTGTGTAAATTAATTCAATTGAAAATACATAGACACTTTGTGCGAAGTCATTTATGCGAGCTGTGCTTGGCCCAAAGGAAGGCACAGTTTGGCCAAATAACAACGCGCCTACGACGATAAATGTGTGATAATTATAAAAACCTTTCATGTGAACAATAGTCGGTCCAAATAAAGGCTAGGAATTAATGGTGTACTAGGTATCTTGAGATGGATGCCCAAATCTTGATTATTTGTGCCTGTTTATTTTTCTCATTTGACATGCTTGTTTATTTTGTTCTCTATACAGTTTCTATTGCTAATGCTGCAAACGTCTCTGCTCAAGTCAACAACATCCCAATGTTGAGTGGGACAAACTTTAAATTTTGGAAAGAAGCCGTGGAGATTGTCCTCGGTTACACTTCGTTTGAATCGACCCACTTCTACTTCAGAAAACCCCAATGAGGGTATAATTGAAAGATGGGATTGCTCTGACCGAATGTGCTTGATGATCATGAAACGTTCCATTCCAAAAGTGTTTCGGGGCTTTATTACTGAGAACGGGAGCGCCAAAAAGTTCCTTGAGGAAGTTGACCAATATTTTGCGAAGAATGAAAAATCGAAGGTGAGTAACCTTTTCGCTAAACTCGTCTGGATTAAGTATAAGAGCAAATGGAACATTAGTGAGTACAAATTGGAGATGTCTCATCTCGTATCAAAACTCAAGTCGCTTAAGTAGGAGCTGTCTGATGACATGCTTGTGCACTTGATTTTGATCTCTCTTCCTACGCACTTTGGGCAATTCAAGGTGAGTTATAACACTCAAAAGGACAAATGGTCCTTCAATGAGCTCATATCTCACTATGTGCAAGAAGAAGAGAGGCAGCAACGTAATAAGATAGAGAGTGCTCTCTTGACCTCAACCTCTTAGAACAAGAAAAAGAAGAGAGCTAAGGATGCTGCGGAAAGACCTTCTCAGCAAAAGAAGCAGGATAAGGAGTTTGCCTGCTACTTCTATAAGAAGTCAGAACATATAAAGAAAAAGTGTTCCAAGTATGATACTTAACGTGTAAAGAAGGATATGCTTCTTGCTTTAGTCTGTTTTGAAGTTAATTTAGCTTCTTTACCTAAGGATACTTGGTGGGTAGATTCTGGTACTACTTCTCACATAAGTACGTCTATGAAAGTTGCCTGTGGGGCTGATTGCCAAGTGAAGCAGAAAGATTCATCTTTGTGGGCGATGGTAATAAAATTACGGTAGAGGCTATAGGGATTTTCAGATTACAATTTTATTTGGATTTGTTTGAGACATTTGTTGCACTGTCCTTTATACAAAATTTAATTTCTACTTCTAGTTTGGACAAATCAGGGTTTTCTTGTTCATTTGAAAATAATAAAGTTGGTCTCTATCAAAATTCAAATTGTGTTGGTTCCGATTATATGATTGATAATCTGTATATACTTGATATTGTTATTTCCTATAATGAAATATTGCAAAAAAGTTCACGTGGTACAAAGCAAAAATTAAGTAAGAATTCCGCCACTTTATAGCACAAGCGTTTAGGTCATATCTCTAAGCAGAGAATTCATAGGCTTGTGTCAGATGGAATTCTTAAACCCCTAGATTTAACAAACTTCGAAGTCTGTGTTGAGTGCATCAAGAGAAAAAGAACGAACATGAGAAAATTAGGTGTCGAGAGAGCTACAGACGTCTTAGAACTAATACATACTGATATTTGTGGCCCATTCCCTACGGTTTTTTGGAATGGACATCAATACTTCATTACGTTTATAGAAGATTACTCTAGATTTGGTTACCTGTATCTAATTCACGAGAAGTCACAATCTCTGGACGTTTTCAATACTTTCAAAGCTGAAGTTGAACTTCAACTTGGAAAGAAAATAAAAGCTATCAAATCTTACCGTGGTGGTGAATACTACAGAAGATATGATGGATCTGGATAACAATGTCCAGGACCCTTCGCTATTTTTCTCAATGAGTGCTGAATTGTTCCGCAATGCACGATGCCGAGCAAACCTAGCATGAACGGTGTTGCAGAGTGACGAAATCGAACTTTTAAGGATATGGTAAAGAGTACGATGAGCCATTCCTCCTTGCCAGAGTCACTTTGGGAGAAGTTTTGAAGACCGTAGTGTACATCTTTAATAGGGTGCCAAGCAAGGCAGTTTCCAAAGCCCCTTATGAGCTATGGATAGGTAAGAAGCCTAGTATTAAACACTTGCATATTTGGGGTTGTCCAACTGAGGTACAACCTTATAGGCTACATGAAAGAAAACTGAACTCAAGGGTGGTTAGCTGTTATTTTGTTGGTTATGTTAAATGCTCTCTGGGCTATAAATTTTACGATCCCACATCAAGATCCTTCTTTGAAATGGGAAATGCGAGGTTCCTTGAGGACATTGAGTTTGGAGGGGAAGAAAAATTAAGGAACGTTATCTTTGAAGAAGAATATGTTATTGACAGCAATTAGGTCTCTATACCTATTGTTGTTCAAGACATAGTTCTGGCAATAGACAACAATGTTCAGGTTCCTATCCCTGACAATGTTTCAGACCAAGCCAACAATGAGATTCTTTCTCAAGCACCACTTATAGAACAAACTCAATAACCTCAAGAAGTGCCATTGAGGAGATCCACTAGGGAGAGAAGAAGTGCGATTCCAAATGATTATATCTCTTTCTTCAAGAACATGAGGATCGCGTTGGTTTAACAAAGGATGACCCAATCATCTTCCTTCAAGCCATGTGCAATTCTAACTCTTAGAAGTGGATTGATGCCATGAAGGATGAGATGAAGTCTATGAAAGATAATGACATTTGGGATCTCGTCGAGTTGCCTAAAGGAATGAAGCCCATTAGTTGTAAATGGGTATTTAAAACTAAGAGGGATTCAAGTGGCAATGTCGAGAGATATAAAGCTCGTCTAGTCGTTAAAGGCTTTACTCAAAAGGAAGGTATAGACTACAAAGAGACTTTCTCTCCCGTATTTTCGAAAGACTCTTTTAGAACAATAATGGCACTAGTGGCTCATTTTGATCTAGAGCTATATCAGATGGATATGAAGACTGCGTTTCTCAATGGAGACATTGACGAGACAATTTACATGATACAACCAGAAAACTTTGTGTCGGGTGATCCAAAATCTATGGTTTGCAAGTTAAAGAAATCTATCTATGGTCTCAAACAAACTTCCCGTCAATGGTATCACAAGTTCCATCAAATCATCACCTCGTACGGTTTTGAGGTGAATGTTGTTGATGACTGTGTATATCATAAGTTCAGTGGGAGTAAATATAACTTCTTGATATTATATATTGATGATATTCTGCTCGTTAGTAGCAATATAGGCTTACTATATGAAATTGAGAAATTTTTGACGAAGAAATTTGAGATGAAAGATTTTTGGGATGCCTCTTTTGTATTGGGTATTCAAATACTGAGAGATCATTCTCTAGGTATCCTTGGACTGTTACAAAAGAGCTATATCGATAAGGTTCTGAGTAGATTCGGTGTGAAAGATAGTAGACCAGGAGACACGCCCATTTCTAAAGGAGACAAGCTTAGTCTCAAACAGTGCCCCAACAATGATCTTGAAAGAAAAGAGATGCAGAAGATTCCATATGCATCAGTGGTAGGGAGTCTAATGTATGCTCTAATTTGTACTCATCCCGACATAGCATTTACTGTAAGAGTTTTAGGTAGATACTTGAGTGATCCAGGCATGCAACATTGGAAAGCAACCAAATGCGTGATGCGTTATTTGAGGAGAACAAAAGACTACATGCTCACTTATCGGAGATCAGACAGTTTAGAGGTCATCGAGTTCTCTGACTCTGATTTTGCGGGATGTTAAGATAGCAGGCGCTCCTCATTAGGTTATATCTTTATGTTGGCTGGACGAGCTATCTCATAGCTCGACCATGGTTGCGGAGTTCATTGCTTGTTATGAGGTATCCAGCCATGGAATATGGCTACGGAACTTTGTCACTAGACTAGAGTGGTAGATGGCATTGACAAGCCATTAAAGATTTATTGTGACAATAACTCGACGGTGCTTTACTCCAACAACAATAGGAGTTCGACAAAGTCAAAGTTTATTGACATCAAGTTTCTAGTTGTTAAGGAGAGAGTTCAAGATGGATAGATTTCCTTAGAACATATAGGAACAAATTCCATGCTAGCAGACCCACTAACTGAGGGCTTAATACCTAAGATCTTTCATGAGCACACTGCTCATACGGGCGTTATTTTCGAGAATATTCTGGTCTAGTGGGAGTCAATTTTATGTTCTATATGTTTGCTTTAGACATTGAATTATTTAGCCTTCTGCAGAATAAAGTTGATAGTTTATGATTCTATTTTTTGAGCTCACTTGTGTTTTCTATGTGCAATGTTCGCATTTCATTAAGATTTTGGAATGATCTCACTAAAGACTAAAGAATGACCATATAAAAATAGGCATGTTTGAGATCACATTTCATGTAAATTTCCATGCTACTCTTCCATATTTGTTTTATGTCATCAAGTGTATTAATATGGTGATCATCGTGGTTTAATCACGACTGTATTGTGATGAAAGTTGTAGTGGTTCCATTATTAATATATGAGATGCACAAGATTGTTTAAGGAGAAGTCTAAGGGTAAATAGCATACAGATGCGCGCCTCAAGAATTTGTAATATAATTGTTTGAGGAATAGTATGTAGCCAGGTGGGAGATTGTTAGGAAAACCCAAGTTTTCATAATCCTAGAATTGGCAACATATTTAATACATTATATTTGCTAATGGGCTGAAATTAAGAGGTCTAATTTAGTATATGCCCATAGACTACTCAAATCAATATGGGTTAATTGAGTAGATACCAATCAATATTGCTCTAATTTGGGGATTATGGGAACCCTAATAGCAATATATAAAGATATTTTGGTTATGGTCCCCAATATACCAAATCACACAGCAACTTCCCTTCTCCCCATCAAGAAGAGAAACGAGTGTCCCATTGAGGAATAAGGCGATTTGGTTGAGGAAGATCACAAACCACCTCCATCAGTACGTGGTAGATTGTCGCAGTAATTCTGCAACAGTAGGCAATCATTCATAATGAATACAAGTATATAATCTGAATCCGTGAATCCTAATATTTTGACATGACGTTGATCCTAGGATTTTAGTTGTTTTGATCTAGGATATTTACATCTAGATTTGGATATGATATGAATTTCTAACAAGATACAGAACTACACTTGAGCTCTGCAAAATCTAAGAGCTTCCACCTGAATATATTATCACAGGAATACATTCAAAATCTATGTAATTAAAGGAAAAGGCAATCAGGCCAGGCCATTAAAGCTTACCATCTCTGCTCGACTAAGACTGCACAATCTGCTAGTTGTCTTCGGGTTCTTAAACTCTTATATGTCTTCTGCACCTTTAAGGCAGCCAGATTTCGCTTTTTAGCACAATCTTTATAAACATTTTCGTTCGATGTAGGCCCTTTAAATCTGAGGGAGCCCTTCTCAGACTTGAATATTGGCATATTGCAGCAGGTTTAGAATGTGGACAGATAGAACGAGAAATCCTTACATCACCACCTCCAAATCCAGACTTAAACTGGCTATCCAAATCATCAAAATTGGCCAATGGACACGAAAATGCCATTCCAAAAACTTGAGGTATCCTATCTCCAATCTGCAATATTTTTGTGAATTACGAATGCCATATGATATGCAGAAGTATCGAAAACATTTAAACTTCCATAGGGAAGACAGACAACAGTAGATCAAACAGTAAAAAGATTATAATGTCCATCCTTCCTTAAAGAAAAAGCGATACAGATGTCAGATTATTAACGATCATTTCGGCATGATTTTTGAAAAGTTAAAAGAAGTTTTTGAGATTTAAAAGTTGCTTTTGGACATGTTTGGCTACTGAAGTTCAGTTTTTAAACAATAATTTTAAGTTAACTTCCTCCAAACAAGAAATAAAAACAAATAAAGACCATGTCAAACGGCCCTAATTTATTCATATCTGAGACTAATTACTAATTGGAGAAAAATGGAGTAGGTTGAGTGCATATTCTTCATTAAATTTGATCGGGGTTTAACTAAATCGGATGTAAAAATTGGGTTTTAAACTATCTATCGTCTGCCAGTTTGGCAAAGCTTAAAATTACTGTCAAACTCCATTTTTAATTAAATTCTCAACTTTTACTTACTTTTTAATAACAAAATTTATTCACTGACTTTTATATTCATCTTTATTACAATAGAGTATTCAATTTCAAGGGTTTATCTTCCACCAAATTATAGATTGATTACAATTCCATTTTCCAAAACAAAAAATGCTATTACAACCTGCTTAAATATATTATAAATTTATCAACCTGCTTATTATTTTTTCAGCATGGCACAATTCAAATTGAGAAACGGTTTCACACATTAATCGCATTAAGAAAAGTTACATGCAATATCTAACATATGAGAAGGAATATAATCCATAGATTATTAAACTAGCAAAACAATAGATAATGCAGACTGTTGCATTTCAGACTATAAATCAAGAACCATGAGGGTTTAAAAGAGAAAATAAAATAATGTTAGATCATAGAGGTCATGGGACAAAATATCGTCAATTTTCCATTGATAAAAGAATTGAAAATAAATAAATAAAATTAAGCATCAGCAATTCACTGGCGCTCTTCCTTTTTCTTTGGCGATGCTGCAAGTTCCTCTTTGATGGGTGATTCAACCAATCTCTCGGATAATTTCTCTACCTTTGCTTCGACTTTGATTGGTGAGCTTAGGCCCTCTTCTCTTTGAACGGGTGATTCTTTCGAGTTCTCTTCCACTGGTACCAATGCAATGCACTCTTCCGTTTTAAGTTGTGATCCTATTTGCTCATTTGTATAAACAGGTGACCCTACTGATTTATCCTTTTCGAGGGAAGATTCCGCCTTAACACTATCTTCCTTGAGTTCTTCGTTCTCAACTTTCGACTCCAATTTCTCGTTCATATCAGTAGGTGACTCTACTGACTTATCCTTTCTTGCGAAAGAGTCCACAGGAGAATTGACATTTTTTTCCTTCTCAAGTTGTGACTCCAATTTCTCGTTTATATGAGCAGGTGACTCTAGTGACTTCTCCTTCTGGTGGGATGACTCTTCCTTTTTGCTTGGAGACTGCGTGGAGCCATCCTCATTGATGGGCAAGCCTGGGCTCTCCGGTTTTCGGTCAGTCAAACCTGTGACCTCTTTGCTGGAATTTGGCTTTGGGTTGACTTTCAGAGGTCTAAGCTTTGCTTCAAGATCCTTATCCAAAACTGATAAAGATCTTGCATCACGAGATTCTGCTAGTTTCCCGGGAGATGATAGCTGTGATACGAATTAAAGAAGAATTTACACGCTCATTCCTGGATAAACTGAGATGTAAATTAGCCAAAATATGATAATATTCGATGAGAGAACAAAGAAAGAAGAAAGTTAATAGGAGGGTCAGATTAAGAAGAAGAAAAAGTTACCCAGCCAATATTTTCAAATGAAGTTTCTTGCATCTTTTACCATCTTACTATCATTGATGAGTAATAATTACTCTTCTAGTCAGATTGCCTTCATGTTTGTTTAATTTCGAGTTCATTCAATACTTAAAAATTCAAGTAAGTCTAGAGTAATTTTGGAAAGAAACAGGTTACGCTTAGAATCAACTTCAGTTTTTGCTAGGCATGTTCTATTAGTTGAAAATTTATATTTTCAATGGTTCACAGCAATTGCAGTTATTCCTAGAAAGCAACTCAAAATTATGTACTACCTTCAAAAGCTCACCTTTTCTAGTTCTTCCACCCTTCCTTTCAGATCGTCTGGTGATGCTTCCTTGTGAATAACTTGAAGAATGTACAGCAAGTGAGAGGGGAGATTCTCAGACCGATGTTGATCCATTTTAACGTGATGAACAGTAGACTGGCAACCTACGGAATAGAAAGGGCACTTCACAAGCTTCATTGGACAAACAGTAATGCAATGCCTGTCCATCTCGCGCCTCATGATGTGATCCGAACAGTTCTGCTCACATGGAAGTATTTTAAAAGGGCATATCGAATCATGATGGTCCATTTGAGCTGCACTAAATGTAGCATCGCAACCTTCGGTGTAGCAGGTCATGGTCCTAAAAGTGCACTGCGATTTATGCTCTTCTAGCTCTTCTAAAGACTTAAACTTCATGCCACAGTGAAATATGTTTTTGAAGTCAATGTTCTTTAGCAGCATCTGTGCAACTGATTCCCTCCTATTTAACAACCAAAAACCATTTATTTCCATTTCTTGAACTAAATCATCTATCCTGTCTTCTCTTCTTTCACTTAGTACCCAGCCCGAAACCCGACTAAAAAAATTCCTCTTTGAACTTGCAAAATCATCAACAAAATCTGAAATAGTGTCAAAAGGGTTTTCAGAAACTTCGGCAGCTGGACCACCTTCTAGCACCACAGATTCTGCCACAAAATGTTCACTTCTTTGGACCAGATAGTCCACCATTTCTCTTCTGATGTCAACAGCCACTGAAGCAGGGCTCTTTGAGAGGCCGCCAGTTGTGTTGTCAACACAGGCAGAAGCCAGACCAGGGAGTAATGCCTCTGCTATTTTGTGAACTAAATCAGTATCGTAAAGATCACAGTGGAACGAGGGACCTCCTTCCTTTTCTTCTCCAATTTTATCTCGTCTAATCTCCATATCTTCTGCTGGCGGATTCATGCTGCAAGTACATGAAAACCAAAAACACCGCTTAGTGATATGTGATAAAGATCCCACAGAACACAATTACACAAGAAAAACCTTGGTGGGACGTCATTGAGTGAGGGTAGCCACCTGGTGAGGTGGCGGCTCCCCATTTAACAATCGCACCACGTAGGATTGTGCGACCATACCACCATAGTATTTCTCCAACTGCACATCCAACTAACATTAAGTCTAACGGGTTCATACATATTACTACGGGGTAGTTTGAGACCCATTTTTTTGAAAATTCATTTTTTCAAAACACATTTTCAATCACAAATTGTCCAATAAAATAATATTACACGTAAATCAAAAAAACTTTCTTAATTTTTAACCACTCAGTCTCCAAAAAATTACTATTCAAAAATGCTTTTTTTTTCCCTCTCAAAATGGAGCTCAGACAAGGGCTACATTGAGGACAGATAGAAACTCAATAATAGCCGGTGTCCAACAAGAAAAAAGGAATTAAAATATAAAATTAACAATATTACCTTATCTTCCTCTTCTTTAAGTAGATTTCTACCAAAAGTATACTACCATTTTCTTTTAAGTAGATTTCTACCAAAAGTATACTCCCATCAATGGTAAGGCATACTGATATTATTATCCAAATCGTGATATTCTGTAATCTGCATTACCACCCACCAAAAGAATGAGAAAACATGCATAGAGTCAAGAATAAGATGAGTACTTTACCATAACAAGAATGGAACATGAAATAAAAGGTATTAAAAGATAAGTATTTATACATCTTTGAAATTCCTTACTCTATTTTTGATCAAACCGCATAAACCATGTTTTTTCATGCACAATTTTGGTCACCTCTCATGTTCCGGATCTAATTAAGAGAAGATATCTGAGTCATCACGGAATAAAGGATATTAAAAAAGGCCCTCCATTAACTCCCAATCACTACAAAAGGGCCAATGCATCATCATTCCTCAGTATAATTCCCAATCAAGACTTATTAAACTAGCACATTTTCATGACTGTAATTGCAGAGGAACTGATACTGAAAACCAACGTAAAACTTAATACAGGCGTTCACTACTAATACTATACAATAGCATATATTTACTAACCAACATAAATTAAATTTGTGATTTCTCCGACAAATCATCAAGAGTTAAAAATTGACCTCAACCATCATTGGATACCCAATTTTTATGTCGATCCATATATCATGACCCTTACAAAACAATGAATAAATCCTCACGGTAAATAAACTCTAATTTACAATCAAAGGCATTCGGAATTGAAAATTAAAAATTTCAACGACGAAGAGAGTTGATTGCATTATCTTAAAGCTTCCTGACCTCCGCAAAGAAGTGTTCAGATCCGACGAAGAATGCGTCAACTGGTTGTAATTTATTACAATCAGGAAACGATCATTTACAATCAAAGACAATTGGAATTGAAAAAAATTAAATAAAATAAAATTCATTGAAGAAGAGAGTTGATTGCATTACCTTAAAGCTTCCTGACCTCCGCAAAGAAGCGCTCAAATCCAATTAAGAATGTTTCAACTGGTTGTAATTTATTAAAATTAGGAAAGGGTTAGCAATATATCAAACATCATGACTCAACTTAGCTTTGGTTCATGTTAAGTCAAGTAAACAAGAACAAATTGTGCCTAGCAAAGCCAAAATCTAAATTTTGATAATGAATATTGCCCCATTTGGTAGTTTTTTTTTTTTAAAATACATTTTTCTCTCACTTCTTTCCAATCACACATTCTTTATTAAAATAATATTACACGTAAATCAAAAACTTTTCATTATTTATCAACCACACATTTCACATCAATTTACTATTCTAAAACGCATTTTTACATAAAAATGCCTATTAAACATCTCCATTATATATTAGAGGGGCATTTGCAAAAATGTCTACTTTTATATATCTCAATTCAAAAATGCCTACTTTTGATAATTTTTACAAAAATGGTCAAATTTGATACCAAATTCTCTATTTTACTCTTATTGAAAGAATAAATAATTTCATATTGCACATATCAAATCATAATTAATGCTTGACACTAAAATGTCGAGAACAACATTTAAAGTGTAGAGAAATATCATATTCGGAATGAAATGTCATTCTAAACATTTAATATGTCGAGAACAATGATTGAAATGTCGAAAATATTTAATATTGCGATTTGATATGTGTACTTTTAAAATATAAACGAATTTAAATATCGAGAACGACATTTGAAATATCGAGAACATCATTTTAATGTAACTTCTTATGGAAGCTATTTAGGGGTACTCTTGTCTAAATAATTACAAAAATAGACATTGAAAAATTTTGGACATTTTTATAAATGACTATGATAAAATGGATATTTTTTGTAATTTACTCTAATATAAGAAGGAATACAAGAAATATAAAAAACAGGCAGTTAACAATTTTGAGGTATGTAATAGGAACACATAAAAGGCAAGAAATACGAAGGCAACTGAATATTGGATCAAAAAAGTCTTCAAATTCACATGTTTGTTTTAGAGGTCAAAATTTCTCCAACCTCAAATCAGATCTTACTCTCATCCTTCCCGTTTCACTCTTTCTACTCTTTCAATTTGTAAAAATAGGAACTAAGGGAAGTAATTTACTAAGCATAATTTTATTTTTATTTATCAAAATTGCATTACTCAATTTCAAGTCTTATCGAACCAAGGTCGAATATGTTGAAAAAATCATCATTCACATTCGTTGGGATCAATTTTGCTACGCATAAATTCTAGTTGACATTTGTTTGATATTATACCATGTGACACAATTTTATCATTGATTTCCTCAACATTTAAACGATCCGCTACACAAACAGGACCCATTGACAGGGTTTAGCTCCCGACTGCATTGCACTAACCAAAATGAAAAAAAAAAAAAACAAATTATAAAAACTTAAAATCCCACACGTACATTCACTCTCCCGAATAAAAAATCCCCAATTTCACTCTCCCAAGCCCAAACCCACAGAATCGAAAACCCTCCCCACGCCTCACCATCTCCGACATCACCCCAGACGACGGCACCGTCGACGATCCGACAGGGCGTGTCGAAAGTTTGGCTGCCTCCCGCTTCACGTTTTTTTACCACACTTCGAACGAAGATTGTCGCCACTTCGGGAGCACATCCATCCAACTTTCTCCTGTTGATATATTGGAAACGAGATAACTATATGCACTGGGGTTTAAGGTTTTGCTATGTGTTGTCTTTTAATCTCAATACTAACGAAGGGTTGAACAATTTTTGATATGGTTTACTATATATTCAGAGAAGTTTCTGCTATGGTTAACTTCAACAATAGATTATATCAATATTATTATATTTGATTATGTCAGATGCTTGGGCTCTAATAAGTTAAAAGTCTCCCAATTTATGTGTATAAATACAAGGTTCAATAATCGTCTCCCTGGAACGAGCTATTTCATTTATAAAATTACATTTCAAATTCAATGAGATAACTGTATGCCCCGGGATTTAAGGTTTGCTATGTTTTGTGTTTTAATCTCAATACTACCGAAGGGTTGATCAAATTTTGCACTTGTCAGATGATATTTGAACTGTGTTATTTGTAGGCAGTAGTATGTTTGTTTAATTTTTTCGATCTTGGTCTTTGCTTCCAAATTAAGCCTATTCATCTATTTTGTTCTTGTCTTGTTTATGTCATTCTAAGCAGTTAGCCGGTGAGGGACTGAAATTGTGTGGGATTGTTCTTGTCTTGTGTATGTCATTCTAGGCACTAGGATTGTTCTCGTCTTCCAAATTAATTTGTACCTTGCAGTTACTTGACTTAACTGTGTTCTGTGGCTTGTCTTCATTGTTTTTCATAGATTTTTCTAAAATCATTTTCAACAATAACTTATATGTGTTATAACCCATTTCATTTTGTCAAAAATCAAAAGTCTCATCAAAGTCAAAGTAGAATAAGGACTTGAATTGTCCAAATTATTTTATTGGGATATATTTTAAAATTTACAGTACTTAAGGGCTTAAGATGGACATCGTTTAGATTTGAGGATTTAGTTTACAAGTATGGAAAGTTAATGACTAGATTTTATATAAATTGTATAAGGAGGGACTTCCTTTGCAAATTATTACTTATTGCTCCACTAAACATATCAGTTATCCTATTTTTCATTTATATACATGCACATGGAGAGTTGAGGAACTAAGAGTAGAGAAGAAAACGGTGGAAAAGGAAAAAGTAAAGAAGAAAGAAAACGAGAAAAGAAGGAAGCATGGAAAAGAAGAAAGGGAAAAGGAAGAAGAAGTATTGACTTCTTCGAGCTTAAATTCAATTTATCTATTTTCTTCAAGTGATAAATGAATAATTTATGTTGAATTTTCTAGGATTCTAAATGGTTGGTTTAAATTTCAAACTGAAGAAAAGAGCATAGTTTGAAGCCGATCTTTTTGAGTGGTGAATGATTTTTACGTCAAGATAAGAAATACCATTATTGAGCAAACCATAAAATTATTAATTTGGTTCTTGAGTGGGTTCCATTTGGCCCTCATTTTTTGAAATGAAAATAGGTGGAATAATGTTTTTTTTTTTTTTTAAATAAGTGGTTAAAAAAGAAGAAAAGGTTTTTGGTTTACGTGTAATATTATTTTTTGATAGATTATGTGGTTGAAAATAGGAGGAAAAAAATGACAGTATTAAGGAAATACTCACTTGAAAGCATGAGTTCATGGAACAAGATGAAAATTAAATTTGTTAAATTATGATTACAATTTTTCACTAGATTGTAAGGTGTAATTATTTTTATGATTGTGATGAAGATAAATTTGGATATAGTAAATATCTGTGAGGGTATTAAAAAAATATAATTATCTCCAATTGGTTAAAGAAATTTTGGAAATTTGCTCAAATGTAGAAAATTTAGTTTAAGTATTATATCATAGATATTAAAGGATTCTTGATTTGGTAGCGATTAAGTTGATTATCTTGTATCATATTTCAGGTGGTGGCGAAGGGATTGGAAAAACTTACCACCCATTCTAGTTTGTGGCTTGTATTGTGTGATTAGTTATCCACTTTTTAGAAATAAGTACTCATTTAAATTATATTAGTTCTTAAGTTTATATGAAATAATTATTTATTGTATTTCTTATAATATGCCATATGAGCTATAAAAGTTGCTTATTTCAGATGATTGATTTAAAAAGCATAATTTTCAAAATAAAGTTTTTTTTAAATAAGCAATTCTTTTAAACGTTAAATTCAGTTCAGTTTAACCATTTTATTGGCTGATTATATCAGTATCAAATATTTCGACATATATAAAGTTATTTCTAAAACCACCAGAAAGTACGAAAGTGATTTTATCCTAGTCTACACTTATCTGAATATGTTTCCATGGTGTATAACCACATATGGTTATTTTAGCATGTATATAGTTATTTCTAATTTAGATATAGTACATATTTGTGAAGGAATCAAAAAAATTGAATTATCTCCAATTGGTTAAAGAAAACTTAGAAAATTTTCTGAAGTATCGAGAAATTTAGTTTAAGTATTATATCATTGATATTAAAGGATTCTTTATTTGGAAGCGGTTAAGTTGGTTATCTTGTATCGTATTTTAGGTGGCGATGATTGGAAAAGTTTACCACCCATTCTAGTTTGTAGCTTGTATTGTGTGACTGATTATTCACTTTTTAGAAATAAGTACTCATTTATATTATATTAGTTCTCAAGCTTATATGAAATAATTGTTTATTATATTTCTTATAGTATATCATATAAGATGTAAAAGTTATTTATTTTAGCTGATTGATTTAAAAAAGCACAATTTTTTGAATAAAGTTTTTTTTTTTTTAAATTAAGCAATTCTTCTAAGAGTTAAATTCAGTTCAATTTAACCATTTTATTGGCTCATTATATCATTATTAAATGTTTCAGCATATATATAGTTATTTCTAAAATCACCAAAAAATATCCAAGTTATTTTACCCTAGTCTAGACTTGTGGTGTGAATATGTTTTCACAGTCTATATGGTTATTTTACCCACTCTTCACTATTGTCAATGTGTTTCAGATTATAGCCTTTAGATAGCCCTACATAGTATGATTAGAACTACAGAATTTTAAAATCTTAGAATTACAAAATTTAATAGCTTTGTCATGTACATCACGATTAATCGATATATGAGTAAGGTTATTTCAGATACATTTTTGGTGTGATTTTTCATTATATTACAGTTTATTAGATTACAAATTATAGAATTCAGTTTATTCAGTTCACAGAATAAAGTTTCCAACTTATAATATTAAGTAACGATAGTATTTTATAGATTTTCGTGGATATCAAATTATTTATATTCGTTATATTTTATAATTGTTTATTTAGAATAAAGAATAAATTATTTTATGATTCTATCACGTTTCAATTTTAAAAGTTATTACCAAATTTCAGAATTTCTTGAAGTTGTAATAAAGCAAGTAAAGCTTTACGGTAATCGTGTATGAATAGGAAATGTATACTCTATTATAGATTAAGTATATTTTGTCACCTCTTATCTTATTAGATAATAACTGAGTTAAGCAGCGTTGAATCATGTCGATCCACCTAGTTGAGCTACACATTGTTATTAGTTGTAGGATTCACTTGTTAGTTTATATAATTCATTTTTCTTTTGTGTTATATGCATCTTTTGTTTGAAATGTTAATTTATAATTCATGTATCTATATCATGGGCTCTCTACATATCTAGTATTTTAGTGCATTTGGGGACCTTTGTTTGTATATAATTGTAAAGGTTGACTTATCAGTATTGTATTTTGAATAGTTTATGTTTTTAGGGGTTGGTGTACTCTATTTTAAATTATATATACATGTTTTAGACAATTGATTATTGTGCAGGTGATTCTAGTCCATAGTTCAGAGGAAACTTTTTCAAAATTATTTTAAAAATTCATCAGAGTCAAAATCGGTCAAAGTTGTCTTGGTGGTGGGTTCGTCATTTAGTTGGTATCTACCAATCCACTAGGGTAATTCGAGATGGATCGTGTTAATTGGTATCAGAACATGATCATGGAGTCAATTTGCATTACATTTATTTTGATTTTGTTCTCAGCATTTCATACATATTTGTAGAAATGTCATGACTCGTGGTGGTAAGATTCATAGACTCCAAGATGTACTGATATGATCTAGGAGTCGAGCCTGACGAAAGCGAGTGCGAGACGAGACCCGTTGATAGTCGATGGCAGACCAATGATGCGATCAAGGACAAAGCAAGTGAAACAAGCGCTGTGATTGCTCGTTCAAGAAACCATTGGTGGAACCATGTTCGGGACTCAAAATGGAGCAACTTTCATGTTCGGGTCGAATGCCGAATCAACTTAGATCAATTTAATATTGAAGGCCGAAGATGGAGGAAAATGATAAGCTTATGCGGTCGCATAGGCTTGAGAGGCTTGCGGTCGCATAGGTGCTTAGATAAACCCAAATGAGCCAATCGGACTGAGCCATGCGACCGCATGTAAATAAACTATGCGTTTGCATAGACCGATTTTTTTTGGGAATTTCCTAATTTTGGCAATTTTTCATATTTTGTTAGTTTTTTATTCCTTTCCATATTTTGGGGATTATGATCGACTTTTACACGATTTTTACCTAGTTTTTAGGTTTAGTATAAATAGGAGTTTTCATTCAATTGTTAAAAACTTTCGACATTATTGATATTGAATTAAAGTGAGGCGTATTGTCTTCTCTTCATTGTTTTTCATTGAACAATTTCGAACTTATCAAGTGTTAACTTGTGGCGTTCAAACATCCGAATTTAATTCTTGGGTTGCGTGATCAAGGGGTCTTTCAAGCGTCGTTCTTGTTGGGTTTTTTGGTTCAACTTTCTTTTGGGTTAATCCTAAACTTTTGGATTAATTTGGCTTTCTTGGGTTCATCAATCTCGTTGCGGGTTTCGTAGTCAACGTTGCTACGGGGTTCGCATCATGTACTATCTCAACCACAAATTGCTCTGATAGAGAGGACATTGAGTGTGATTAGGGTTGAAGAATCATTTCATCATACTCATGATCAGCTACGACATGGAAATGTAGCTTAGGCTGATCTTATAGCTGATAGGATTGCTACAGCTGTTGCTTCTACTTTATGCAGTTCCAATAAATAGTATAGTATTGAGCAAGAAACTAAATTGGGAGCTAAAGTGTTCATAGGCATGACTAATCTAGTAGTAGTCGAATCTTAGATAATAAAGAGTGAAAAGTGTTTGATGTTATAGAATGTCCTAGTGATCGAAAATTAAGTCTTGTTACCTACTTGTTAGAAGGAGGTGTATACGATTGGTGGAAATCGGTACAGAGTAAATATGTTGATCATTCTATGATCATGTGGGGTGATTTTAAAGATGATTCTAATGAGTATTACTGCCCTTGTTTTTAAAGCTAGTATAAATATCCACGGTGACGAAATATCAGAAAAAGTTTGTAGAATTATCAAACAATGTTGTAGTCCTTGTAGCTGATGAAGCTGAAAAGTACAAAAGGTTCGAATGTAGCTTGAGGGAAGAAATCAGATTAGTAGTGACAGTAACATGATATAAGAATTTTGGAAAACTTGTAGAAACAGTGCTGAGAGTAGAAAAAAGTCATTCAAAACGACAAATCAGGCAACAACAAATAAAGCCTGGAGTTGGTGGTATTAGTCAGACATAGGCAGGAGTCTTTATCAATAGACCATAGACAAAGGATTGCAGATGAAGTGGTTTAGGTGTTTCTACTTCTAGTAGCTTCAAATCCAAATGTCGTGGAAGTCAGGCTTGAGATCGAGCCAAAGGTCAGTACAGCAGCCAGGGTATAGTCGTACTTAGACCCAGGGATCTTCCTAGAGATCACATATTTCTGGACAAGGTGATAGTTCTAGTGTTTCCAAATTTTCTCACTGTCAGTCACCGGGGAAATTTAATCATGGTGAGTACCTTAAGGGGGTGTTGGTGTTTGTTATCATTATGATTAGACTACGCATATGGGGAGAGAGTGTCCAATTCATTTACAGCAGGGTGGTATATCACAGAGACATCTTCACAGCCAAGTTTTTGTTTTTCTAGACAAAATTAGAACCATGACATATTGGCAAGTAAAGTAGGTGCTAGAAGTGCCATTTAGTCCGATATTGTTGGCAGTAGGATAGAAAGGCCAAACAAGATGTCCCAAGGCTTAATGGAGAGTTTTGGCTGTGACTCGGCATGATACCGATGGGTCATCAGATGTGGTCATGGGTATGCTATTTATTTTTAGTATACGGCTCATTCTTTGATTGATTTAGGTGCAAATCATTTATTTATATCATATGCATTTGCTATTTATGTAGAACATATGTCGGGACCGTTAATGGTGATTTAATGGTAGTGACTCCTACAAGAGATTCATTTTTAGCTAACAGTTTGTACAAAGATTCCATTATTAGGGTGAATGATCAGGAGTTGAAAGCTAATTTGATTTTACTTGATATTCATGATTTTGATATTATACTGGGCATGGATTTTTTAGTTACAAATCATGCTTCAATTGATTATTTTCGCAAATTGGTGGTGTCCAAAAGGCTCGAAGAGGTTGAAATTGTTTTTATTTGTGAATTTAGAATATTACCTTCATGTATCATATTTGCACTTGTTGCTAGGAGATTGTTTAGAAAAGGTTGTCATGCATATATAACTCAAGTAATTGACATCCAAATCATTGAGCTAAAACTTGAAGATATACGAGTGGTATGATATTTTCTTGATATTTTTCCTGAAGATTTACAGGGTTACATCTAGATAGAGAATTAAGTTTATCATTGACTTGACTCGAGGACTACCCTTGAAACACTTTAGAGAATAGCTCCAGCAAAGCTAAAGGAATTGAAAGTTCAATTGCAAGATTTAGTTGACAAGAGTTTTGTTAGACCCAACGTATCTCTATGGAGAGCAACAGTCATATTTGTGAAGAGGAAAGATGGTACAATGAGATTGTGTATTGACTATAAACAGCTAAATAAAGTGAATATCCACAACAAGTATCCTTTGCCTAGTATCGATGAATGGTTTCACCAACTTCAAGGTGCTACAGTATTTTCTAAGATTGATTTGCATTCAAGGTACCATCAACTCAAAATTAGGGATATTAATGTATAGAAAATGGTTTTAGGTCGCAATATAGACATTATGAGTTTTTGGTAATACCATTTGGATTGACTAATGCCCTGGCAGCATTTATGGATCTAATGAATACGGTGCTTCAACCATATTTGGATAGATTTATGATTATTTTTATTGGTGATATATTGGTTTATTCTCGCAGTAGTAATGAGGATGCTGAGCACTTGAGGATTATTTCATAGTCTTTGCAAGATAAGCAATTGTATGCTAAATTCTACAAATGTGACTTTTGGCTGGATAAAGTTGTTCTGGGTCATGTTATCTCAGTAAAAGACATTTATGTATATCCTCATAAAATTGAGCCTATAATGAAATGGGAATGCCCTACTAATGTTATGAAGTACAGAGTTTCCTTGGGCTAATAGGTTATTATAATCGGTTTATAGATAATTTTTCTAAAATTGCTTTTCCTTTGACTAGTTCAACTCGAAAGAACTTCAAATTTGTATAGACTAAAGAATGTGAAAACGGTTTTCAAGAGTCAAAGAAAATATTAGCTTCTGCTCCTATATTTACTCTTTTTCTCAAGATGAAGAGTTTATAATTTATAGTGATGCTTCATACAAAGGATTGAGTTGTTTTCTATTGCAGAATGGGAAAGTTATGGCTTATGATTTAAGATAATTGAAAAAGTATGAGATAAACTAGCCAACACATAATTTGGAGTTAGCTGTAGTGGTGTTGTTATTGAAGATTTGGAGACATTATCTTTATGGTGAGAAATGTCAAACATTTACTAATCACAAAAGTTTGAAGTATATCTTTGATCAGAGGAACTAATTTAAGACAAAGAAGATGGTTGGAGTTTATAAAAGATTATGATTGTAAGATTGACTACCATCCGGGAAAAGCTAATGCAATTGCAGATGCTCTCAGTAGAAAGACTAGTTCCTTCTCTTCATCTAGTGTAGTATGTGCTTCTTTGATTTGTGAATTCAAAAAGTTGCAAGCTCAGTTGTCAATTACTACTTCGAGGGAAATATCTGCTCATTGATAATGTTAGAAAAGCTCAATCTCAAGTCCTGACGTTGAGAATATTGAAAGCAGAAGTTAGCAATGGGTTAAAAAACATATTATGTAATTAGAGAGAATGGTTTGTTAGCTATGGATAATAGATTATGTGTTCCAGACATTCCAGAATTGAAGAAAGAGATTCTAGAAGACGCACAAAGTTCAACTTATGCTAAGCATCCATATAGTACTAAAATGTATCACATATTGAGAAATCATTACCAGTTGCTAGGTATGAAGAAAGATATAGCATATTTTGTATCTAAATGTCTTATTTTTTAGCAGGTAAAGTAGGTACATTGAAAAATAGCAGGACTTTTACAGTCATTTTCGACTCTAGAATGGAAATGAGAGCACATTACTACATACTTTTTATTTTGAATTCCGCGTACTTAGAATTGTTATGAAGGTGTTTGGGTTATTGTAGATTGTTTGATTAAGACTGCTAGGTTTTTGCTGATCAAAGCTACTTATTCTTTAAATATTTTGGCCAAGTTATATGTGGACGAGATAGTGAGCTTATATGGTACTCCATTATCTATGGTGTCTGATAGAGATCCTTGCATTACGTCTAAATTTTAGCCTATTTTGCAGGAAGCCATAGGATTAAACAAAATTTCAGTATGGCTTTTCATCCTCAAACAGATAGCCAATCAAAAAGAACTATACAAACTCTTCAGGATATGTTGAGGGCTTGTGCTTTAGACTTCAAAGGTAGTTGGGATACTTATTTGCTATTGATCGAGTTTGCTTGCAATAACAGTTACCACTCCAGTATAGAAATGGCTCATTTTGAAACTTTATATGGTAGGAAGTGTAGAACACCAATTTGCTGGGATGAAGCTAGTAAAAGAAAGTTAACAAGCCTTAAATTGGTTCAAACAACTTCAAAAAATGTGAAATTGATCATAGAAAAGTTGAAAGCAACACAAGATAGATAGAAAAGTAATGTAGATAGGCACTGAAAAATAAACTTGTTCATTTATCGTGAAACTATAATCCAATTGTCAATATGATCCAATCAATTACGAGATATAGAAGTATGTCAATCTCGATTATCGATCATAATTTTCATTCCACTATTAAGTCAATATAAATCGAAAACACCTTTTCAACTTATGAAAACATCTTGACCAATGATTTTGTTATCAACTTAACTAAATAAAATGTAGATCATAATCTGTTACTATCTAAGAGTAACGAATCCTTCATTGGTCAATCACAATCTTCATATGATTTTGACATAATTGAATGATGTTGTATTAGAGGCCCCTGACAGAGTAACATCTAACATCACCAAAGTATGACTGTCCTCATTTAAAGTATTATTATGACCTTAAGTTAATGAACCAATTCCACTATCAAACGTTAGAAATTAACCACTAACACTTAGATAGTTATCCATATGGAATCTCCCAACGAGTCTCCAATGTTTTGTTCAATAACTAAATGTCCACGTATTTATTTGTCACCATATTTTAGCTTGTGAGATCGACTATTCACTTTATACTTGTCACACATGATGATCTAATTGTAATAACGATATCTGTATCTCATTATTACTTACGACCATAGATAATTTAAGATTCAATTATATATAATTTGTATCTCACAATCACAATTCTTTATGATTAGCAAATTATTAAGATTTGAATCTACGGACGTTATTATTTAATTTAATTAAATAATAGATTAGCTATAAAATTGCATCGATTATATATTAAAAGTGCTTATGTACAATGTTGATTTTATCTAGAGTATAACACTTACAAACTCCCACTTGCATTATGTCCAATCACTTGTGTATCTAATATCATAAAGTTTACATGATGATCATGTTTTTATTATAATAACTCTTTATCAATAGATCTGCAATACTATCAACTGTGGAAATTTGTTCCTTCTTTACGTTATTTCTTTGCATTATCTCTCTGATGAGATGATATTGCCTTAACACATATTTGGATAATTAATGAGGACTTAGTTTCTTCACTTGCGATGGCTCTATTGTTTTCACAATATAAAGACATGCGATCAACAATGTTAGAAATTACTCCAAGTTCGTTAATGAATATCTTAATCCACATCGAAACTCTTTGCTGCTTATGAAGAATCATGTATTAAATTTCTGCTATTGAATCAATTATTGTTTATATTTGGAACCTTTCCAACACACTGTATAAGAGTAAATCAATATCCCGTTTGAGATTTGCTATCATTCTACTATGACTAAAAGTTAGCATCAATGTATCCATGAATTCTCAATTCATTTTCTTCATACAAAATCTTCTCAAGATTTTATCTATGTAGATTTGGACGAGTTAAGCAATCTTCTAGATCTATCTCTATAGATCAAGTTGATTTTTCTATATCTATCACGTAGATATTATTTGACAACTATGATTTCAAACATTGAAACAAAGGGATGTCGTTTCCTATTAATATGTTATCTATATATAATACCAAGGACATGTCAATGCTATCATTATTTTCTTGTAAACTGACAAGTATGTTTTACTCATAAGTTTATACTAAATTTAACTTGATTGTAATCGAAATTTTGCAAGTATTGAACGTTTTTAATGTATTTATAGTATTGTTTTATAGGATTTTTAAGATGGTAAAAGACACGAAAAAGTTTATCAAATAAAGCTATTGGTTTAGATTGAAAAGAAATTGTGGATAAAGGGACAAAAAAGGCAAAGCACAATGTAGATTGGATGAATGGCACCCTGATGCTGAAATAGTGGCACCAAGGCGCATACGAAAAAGCAAAAATTGGCAAAAATAGGGGGCAAAGTCCAAAGTTTAAAGGCTAAAGTGTAAATATTTAAAAGTTGTTTAGAACACATGATGAAGATTCGAGAATACTGAGGGTCAATTGGATGCAATTAGAAGACAAAAGGAATGAAATATGACCAAAACATTTTCATAAATCAATTTTCAACAGCACCAAGATGCTCAAAATTTTTAACTCAGGATTGAAACCAATTTTTGACTTAGTAAACATTCGAATTGGAGAAGGGATATTTCAAGCAAAGTTAACCTAACTTGAATAGCCCAATCAAAGATCGGGAGGAAAGTTATGATAAAAATACCAAAAGAAATACAGTTTGTTCAACGAAATGTAACACCACGACAGAACCGCAGTACCGCAATGCCACCGAGGTATCTCTAGGGCACTTTTTTTGCCCATTTTGAAATCCATAAAAACCTATTTTCGATACAAACAAGGAAGCAACTATAAATACAAGTTTCCGCACTTTTAAAAGGGGATTTGACTCATTGAGAGGAGGAGAACACAACTTGAGAATTAGAAAGTAAATTCAAGAGGAGAAAAACAACAATTTAAGGGTTTGAATTAAGATTTGGAACAGGAAGAAAAACTTGGTACAAGATTCATCCACTCTCTACACCTCAATTTAAAACCCGATGATGGACAGCTCTATTGTATTTATTTTTCTTCCTCTATTACGAATAACTAAAATTCTTGTTAGGGCGAATAATGTAACCTACTTGGGATCCTTTACATTTTTTATTTAAGATTCTTGTTCTTTATTCTTTTATGTGTTGATTTTATTATGAGCTTAATGCACTGAATTACTTAATCACTAAGTAGATGATTTTATGAATCCATATGAATCGAGAGGTAAGTTTAGGATTTAGACCGTATAGTAAAATTTGATAAATTGGTATAATGTATAGAGATACCTATACTGATTATTGCGATCATAAATGAATTTCTAGAACAAAGATTTCGTTTAACTAAACATGAATCTTAATTAAAGATATAAAGGTGATTAATAGGTGAAATTATTCTGCCATAATATCTATTCATTATTTAGTTCTGAATCAATCTTTGTGTGAATCTACACAATCTTACGTATTTAAATTAAAAAATAAAATATACAAATCTTTATTTGCTATTGTCGAATAGTAGTTAGAAAAAGTAGATTAAGTTCTAAAGTATAGTCTTCGTGAGAAAGATAACCAGGACTCATAGAGCCATTACACTACTTGTTTGATATTGTACACTTGCGATAGTAAAATTGCAACAAGTTTTTGGCACTGTTGTTGGGGATTATTACTTTTAGTCTTAATTTATTTTATTTTTTAACTGTTATTTGATTTATTTATTTTCTTTTATTTACAAAAAATGTGTTCATTGTATGCTCTGTACCTAAGACGATGATCTTAGACATTTTGATTTGGAAATAGAACGTATCTTCAGACGAAAATGCAAGGAACACAAGTAAAAACAACATCAAATGGCTGACAATCAAAACAACATTACTCCTATACAACCAATTGGACAAATAGCCACGAGAGATCAGCAGCAAGAATGAGGGAAAATAAATTAAGAAGATTTTCCAATTTCAATGTTCTTGATGCCTATAGCAGTACCTGTTTTCAAATTCTATAGGATACTTCATGAGACTCCAAACACACATATTTTCAAATTTCTTAGTAATTGTCAGAATTGTCATGTTCCAAGATTTAATGAGGAAGTTATCAAGTTACGGTTATTTCTCCATACACCGAGATTTGTAGTATTGGAATGGCTCGATGCCGAACCCAATAGAAGCATTACCACATGTGAAAGCTGACTAAGAAATTTTGTAACAAGTTCTTTCCACCGGCTAAGGTAGCAAAAATCAGATTGGAAATTCAAATCTTCCAACAGAGAGATTGAGAAATATATCATGAGGCATGCAGCAGAATTAATAAACTTATGAGAAAAAGTCCAAATCATGGGATAAATATTGGAAATGAAGTGCAATATATTTACACGGCGCTTTCACCACTGTGGAAATCTCAAGTGGATCATTTGTAGGTTGATCGATCATAGAAAAATTAGTGCAACAATGCATGGATTTGTTTAAGTTGATTGTCACTATTCATTCAATGTTTTCATCAGAAAGAGTGGTACCATCGAAAATAGCTGGAATGTATGAATTAGACAGCATAGAATCTACCAATGCCCAAATAGCAGTACATAATAGGTAGAGTTATTGGTGAAATCATAAACAAAAAAGCAAGTGCTGTGATGGCCGATCCATCATGCAAAAATTGTGGGACTAATTATCTGACAGAAAAGTGCATGTCTATGGGCTTTCCAGAGGAACAAGTTAACTTCATCTAGAATGGCTCTCAAAATTTTAATCCATTTGTACAAACATATAACCCAGGATAGAGATAACACCCAGTCTTCAGATGGCCGAACAATCAGTAAGGGAATAGTTCAAATTATGCCCAGCAAGAGAAAAAATAAAGTTTGGGAAAGAAGTTTTAGCAATATGTGTAGAAAATAGGCAAAGTATTCCAACAGATTGATACTAATTTTCAAAATCAGCAAGCATCTATCAAAAAGTTGGAAACACAAATTGGTCAAATAGCTCAACAACTTGCAGAATGTCTATAGGGATCATTGCCAAGTAATACAATGACAAATCCTAAGGAACATGTGATCACAATAAGAATAGTGGAAAACGATCCACCCAGGGTCCCCATAAATGTTTAAAGTATATGTATCTCCACTTTCATTTCCCTAAAGACTTCGAAAGAATGTGGTAGAGAAATTTTCTCGATATTCTCAAGAAGCTCTAGATCAATATTCCATTCCTTGATGCAGTATTAAAAATTTCAAGCTGGCAAAATTTTTGAACGAGATGTTGATAAAGAAAAGAAAGTTTTCAGAGTTTGAAATTGTGGCACTAACTGAGGAAAGTAGTGCAAGAGTGTAGTACAAATTGCTTCCTAAGTTAAAAGATTCAGGAACTATTACTTTATCAATTTCAATTGGAAATTCTTGTTCTATTAATGCATTGTGTGACACAAGTGCTAATATAAATCTATTTTCATATTCTGTTTAAAGGAAATTAGGACTAAGCAAAGTCAAATCAACATCAATAACGCTACAACTAGCTTATAGAACAATCGTGAGGCCACGTGGTAATGTTAAGGATATACTCGTAAAAGCAACAAATTTCATATTTCCTATGGACTTTATTGTGTTGGACATACCAAAAAATCAAGACATTCTAGTTATATTGGGTCAATCATTCTTAGCAATGGGATGAACCTTAATTGACATGGAGAAGGGTGAGCTAATATTGAAGGTGGAGGACAAGCAAAAAATATTCAATATTTACACCAAATATGAGCAACCTCTCAGCTTCAAAAGTTGTAGAATTGATGAAAAAGAGCCATTTGATCAACAAAGCTATCATAAAAGAAAATAAGATTTTGTGGACTTCATGGTAGGAATAAAAATGAAAATATCAAAATATGGAGAGCAAAGAAAGGGTACATAAATGAGAATTGCACAAAATGCAAGGACAGTTTAATTTGGTTCTAGCCATCATAATCAATTATAGTAACAAGTCAATCTAATGATTTTAAAGAAGAGCTTCTTGGAAGGCAACCCAAGCTCTTTAAATTTCTTTATTATTACCACTTAGTTTTTAGTTTTAAGATTGTTTGATTTATTGTCATACAATTCTTGATGTGTTGTTTGTAGGAAGATTCTCTATTGTCTACTAATAATGTGATTATCCAGCCAACTAGGACCTATCTTACCAAGGTGATGGTGATGACACACGCTGATGATTTTAGGGAAGTCCTACCCTTTCTTTGGATTTATTTTCATAGTGGGGACAATATATGTTTTAAGTTTGGGGAGTGAATCATTTGGATTAATTTCTGTCGTCTTTTATTTAGTAGTTATATTTGTGTGATTATGTGATGTTTAATTTCGTGTGAACTTGTTAAAAAAAATTTGCATGATTGTGTGAGTTAGACGGTTTTGTTAGCTATGATGAATATATTTGAGAGCATGTGTTAGTTTGTGGACTAAGGAAGATTTATATACTTGAGTTGATTTTTTACCATCTATGTGAAGTAGTACAATATTTATAAGCAATTATTATGTTTAGCACTGTACAGGAATATGAAGGTTCATCTGCATAGGCTAAATTGATAACATAGGTACTTGACCTCTTAACCCATGATTTACAGCATCCTTTAACCATATATATATAATAATTTGGGACATTCTAACCGATGAAAGAAATAATTTAAGACTGTGGTGATTCCTTGCGTGTAAAAAGATTATATGGAGTGTCTTTGACTTTCTAGGATAAGCTTCGTGATGACAAAATACTAGGGATCTAACTCCTATAAATTTGGCTTCCATTTTATAGAAATAGAAGCATTGTATTTATTTTGATACGCCTCGCGCATGCACCTTTTCTACTTGAGTTATTGAGTCCGTAGCGTCTCTTAAAACCCGGTTCACTTTGGTATGCAAAATTTGGGGAGTTACCGACCTAGCACTTGCTACAGGAGTCAAGATGAGGAAAAAAATGGTGAGATCAAAACTAAAAAAATTGTATGCAAGTGCACAAAAAACTGATCTTTGGGGCTTAGATAGTTAGTGGGTTTGAATCACTTAGTATAAACTAGATTGTTGCAACATTCATAACTTGGGAAAATCTTCAAATGAATGAATTGTTGATGTCACTGGTTGAACTAAAGCAAATTAGATTTGTCTGAGAAATTGATGAGTAAGATTAATAGAAGTAAACAAGTTTAGGGGTGTGTAAATATTGTTGGGAATCTATTTAAATGCGCACAGCGAAAATTAATACAGATTTCAGTTCCCACCAAGGATCCCTCTTTATTTAGATAGAAATTGTACATTTTACAAGATCTGCAAACTCTTTTGCCATTCTTTCGTTCCAACAATCTTGGTTTGCCATCCACAGCTGTCCAATTGTACAGTCTCCAACGGTTATCCACACAGAGAACAAGATTGTAGGATTAGAGTTTTCTTCCTATGCTAGCAAGAATAATGAATCTCTATAAAATTGTAAACCATAATAACTTATTTATATAAGCCCAAACGAGTTTAGCTTGACTCAGTCCAATATTTAATTAACTCATTTAATTAAATCTGGTCCGTGAATTAATTAATTCGGGCTTATAAATAAGCAACCCAATTAATTAATTTATCCAACATTTGTTAAATTAATTAATTGATAAATCACAATCTTTCAATTATCCTTTTGTGTGCGACCCATCAGGTTCCCGATCACGATGCCTAATTACGTGAAATACTAATTTGATCTAATCAAAATTGATAAATTAAAACACCCTTTTAATTTATAACCATTTCACACTCGCCGTTACAGATTGACATCAACAATGTGTCAAGACTATACATGTGATGGAAAATGTCACGTGGTATGACAAAACCAAACTTGTTCGTTTACCATGAAACTATAATCCCTCCGTTAATATGATCCGATCAATTACGAGATATGGAAGTGTGTCAATCTCGATTATTAATCATATCTTTCACTCCACTATTAAGTCAATATAAGTCGAAAACTGATTTTCGACTTATGAGTAAACCTTGGCCAAAGATTTTGTTATCGACTTAATTGAATGAAATGCAGATCATAATCTCTTACTATCTAAGAGTGGCAAATTCTCTATTGGTCATTAACAACCTTCATACGATTCTTGACATACCCGAACGATGCAGTACTAGCGGCCCTTGGCAGAGCAACGTTCAACATCATCAAAGCATAACTGTCCTCATTTGACATACTATGACGACCTCATGTCAAAGGACCAATCCCACTACCGAACGTTAGAGATTAACCACTGACACTCAGATAGTTATCCATGTGGAATCTCTAGGTGGGTCTCCAATGTTTTGTTCTATAACAAAACATCAATGTGTTCATTCAAGTGTCACCACACTTCAGCTTGTGGGATCAGCTACTTACTTCACGAGTAGGAAATACCACACGTGATGGTCTATCCATAATAACGACATCCGTATCTCGTTATTACTTACGACCACATACGATTTAAGATTCAGTCATATGAAATTTGTATCTTACAATCACAACTTGTGATTAACAAATTACGAAGATTTAAATCTACAAACTCTATTATTTAATTTAATTATTTATTAATTAAATAATAGATCTACCATTAAATCGCATTAATTATATATTAAAAGTATTTATGTCCAATATTGATTGGACCTAGGGCATAACACTTACAAACTCTCACTTTCACTAGATCCAATCACTTATGTATCCAATATCATAAGAGTCTACATGATGATCATATTTATGCTATAATAATTTTTCGTCAGTGGATCTGCAATATTGTCAAATGTGGGAATTCGTCCTTTTCTTTACATCATTTTTATGTATTATCTCTCTGATAAGATTATACCGCCTCAATACATGTTTGGATCATTGATGAGACCTTAGTTACTTCGATTACGTGATGACTCTATTGTTATCACAATACAATGGTATGTGATCAACATTATTAGGAACTACTCCAAGTTCATTAATGAACATCTTCATCCATATTGTAACTCTTTGCTACTTCTGAAGCAATCGTGTATTAAGTTTCTGCTATTGAACCATCGATTATTTCACGTTTGGAACCTTTCCAACATACTGCTTAAAAGTAAACCAATTTTTTCATATAAAATCTTCTCACGATTTTATCTATGTAGATTGTGATGAGTTAAGCAATCTTCTATATCTATCTCTATAGATCAAGTAGTTTCTCCCATATCGTTCATAAATCATTTAACAACAATTATTTCAACGATTGAAACATAGAGATGTCGTTTTCTACAATATTAGGAATGCGACGATGCTCCCATTATCTTCTTGTAAACACACAATTCGCCTTTATATTTGATAAGATCAAATATTTCGATTTTCTATCAAATCGAAGATTTCAACTCCAAGAGGCTTGCTTTAACCCATAGTCATGGTATGCAACTATTGCAACCAAAATTCGAATGGACATTAGCATGACTACAGGCGAAAGGTTTTATCAAAGTTAACACATTGTCTTTGTTTTTTACCTTTTGCTACTAGCTTTGCTTTATATGTATGGGTATTCCCATCCATATCATCCTTTTATTGTAAACAATTTACAACCTATGGGTTTTATAACATCAGGAAGGTTGACCAAGGTCCAAACCTTGTTCACATACGTTGAGTTTATCTCGGGTTTTATGGCCTCTTGCTATCTCTTTTAAGTCAACAGTCGACTTTGTTTTTGTGCAATTAGTAGGTTCATCATCGTAGATCAGTAATACCTGATTAGCAATCACGGATTCGCACATTTTTGAAGGTCGAATGATCCTACTAGATTTACACAGAGCTAACATGTCCTCAGGAGCCTCTACTTCCCGATCAAAAGTATGTCCCACATTAGATATGGGATTAAACTCGAATTCATCTACTTGGTTAACTATATCTGTGGACTTTCGAACTCTTTCAAGTTCTATTTTGCTCCCACTGTCCTATCATAGAGTAGACATTTTCTCTAAGAGGACGATATGTCTTGAGATGAAGACTTTCTTCTTAATAGAATTGACATCCAAATATTTGTTTTAGATATCCCACAAAAATATATTTATCAAATATATATATTCAAGTTTATCTGATTCAATGTGCTTCAAATAAGCATCACAGTCCAAACTTTCATATGAGATAAGATGGGACTATTGCCTCTCCATAACTCGTATGGAGCTATATTTACCAACTTAGATGTAATATGATTTAGTGTGTAGCACACTGCAATCAGTGTATGACCCCAAAACGATTTCGGGAGATTTGCATGGCTTGTTATTAATTGCATATATCTAATAGTTTACTATTCCTCATTTTTGATACACCATTACGTTGCAGTGTATGTGGAAGAGTCGGACTGCAAGAGAATCTCATTTTCTTTTCGATAATCTAAAGTTTCATCTTTAAAATATTCCCACTTGATCGAATCTTAGTGTGAGAATCTCTTTACCTAATTGCTTCTCTGCTTTTAACTTGAATCCCTTGAACCTTTCAAGAGCTTCACGCCTCAATTTCATCAAGCATATATTCTGTAATAGTCATGAGTAGTTTTGATGAAATAAGAGAAACATCACATGACATTAATTGACATGGGTCCATATGCATCAGTATGCATTAGACCAATAATCATGCAGACCTTTTTTCCTTTTCTAGTAAAAAGGAGATTTGATCATTGTGCCAGACATACATAATTCGTGCTTGTCAAAATCAATTGAACCCAAGTATACAATCTCTATGTAACTTTGAAATTGCATTTCATCTATATGACAAAGTCTGCCAGGCTAGATTTAGGTAATAATTAGATTATCGCATTTATGGCTTATAATTTCTATACTCATTATAGAATCCTTAGTATTAAAGAATATAAACATCATTTTGTAATTTACCATAACCATTAGGATCTTTATTAAGATAAACAAGAATAACAATTGTCCCTAACATTAAAATAGTTCATGTCCGAACATGAAATTCATTTAATTTTCCAGCTATGGTGGGTGCAAAGCGACATTTCTCTAATTCCAATACTAGACCAAAAAGCAATGGTAAGAAGTAGATTTCTATAGGCAATATAGCAACCTTTGCTCATCTTCAACGTGTAAGTCAATTTCTCCCTTTCTCAATAGTCTATTTCTATTTGGTTTCTCCATATTTGTATAAATATGACATCCACATCTGGTATCAAATACCTAAGAAACTCATGAAGTAGTTGTAAGCCTTGCAATATTTCCTCCAATGACTTTCATTCTATAATGAAAACAATGGTCATTAGATTTGGTATTGTACTTCGCTTTAACCATCCTAGCCACATTGGATGCTTTGTTCATGAAATTATTTCCTTTCGATTTAAAAATACTGCAAGTGTTCGGTTCATTAACAAGTAATAAAGTGGAATATATTGTCCCACAGAGATCGAGTAGTTCAATTTTATCTACCTTAGCCTTAATCGAAACAAATTTGTCAAAATAGAAATTTAACTTAAGAAAAATCCTAATTTAGTAAAACCCTAATTATGAAAACCCTAATTTCGCTAAACAGATTATGAAATGAATTCACTATGCAAACAATGTGTCTAAATGAAATTTATCGCAATGTGATGATTGGAACGCAAAATTGATTGTATTCAATAAAATTAGAAAACACTGGGATCACGAATTCCTATGTAATAATCACTTAAAGCCCTAATTTCACAATCTAACAACATAATTTGATTATTTACAACTCAATGCTCCTAAATCTATCCAACACACTCTCTCGAACAATATTGAACCTATTCTTATATACCACCAGCCTATATCTGTATGACGGATACATATATAAGCAATTAACGAGTCACGCAAAGTATAGAGGTATATTTCTATCCCCATATCGGACCCTATGATGATCTATACCTCGTCAAATCTTTTTTCCTTCTCTTGAATTAAGAAATAAATCACTACACATCACACAATCGCGTGCACTCAATCATGGATGAAATTAATGTATATAAATCATTCAAATAATCAAATATAAGTTTAATTATCAAATTGCAAAAGTTAAAATCCAAAGGTCATATTACATAGTTTATCGATCTCCTAGCATGAGAAAACTTAGCCTAACATTGAGAATCTAAAGGAATACATGAATTCTTGAAAATAAAACATCATCAGATATTGAAATTTGATGAAATCTTGACGTTCTTCATGAAATCCCTTGTTGATCTCCCTCAATTTGGTCTCCAAGAAGTGTTTTTTCTCCTCCAATGCATTCTTGCCCTAATTCTGACGAATATAGGCTTTTACATAGCGTAAAAATCAAAGTCCATCAGAATTTTATTAAAAAATGGAAAGTGTAGAATTGGCCCCGGAGTATACCAATGCGACCGCATAGGTATAACCTATACGACCGTATAGGTTAAAAAATTTTGGGGTTTTAGTTTTAGGTGGCACCTATGTGACCACATAGGTGTCCCTTTTTCCATAATGTTGATTTTAGTCCTTGAATTTTATTTTCCACAATCTTGGCCTCGTTTCTTCCTTCTTTTCATTCCATCGATCCATGTTAACCTAAAATTGGTACTTGGCTCGATCAAATCTTTGATTGTTTCTTTGGTTCGTCTTTTGGAGATTTACATTTTGGTCCTTGAACTTTCATTTTGCTTCGTTTTGGTCTTTTTATCTTCTTTTTTCTCGTGAATTCCATCATGTCCATCAGTAAACCCTACAATCCAAGAATTAAACTAATTTAGGTCACATTTCAAACACTCTAACATATTTTAGTCATGTTTGTGAGTTATATAAGTGCATAAAAATGCACTTATCAAATCCTCCAAACTTGAACTATTGTTTGTCCTCAAACAAGATAGTGACTTAACTCTCAACAAACATGTCTTAATAACTTGCCGTATCTTAGGATTGGAGTTCAGTAATTAACACAGGAGCAGTTTCAATAGTACAAGAATAAAATCAACCTTTACTTGTCAAATGCAAGACTCATTGTGTCTGTGAACTCATACCAACATATCAAGCTCATGATTGATTTAATCCCGACCCCAAAATGTTCAAATATATCCTTACTTCGCTCGAGAGATACACAACCACCTAAACATATTATTTTCACTCAATTATTCCAGGGTTGTATTTTTAAAGTAAGGTTCCAATGAGTATAATCCTTGCCCTCTCTTAGTTTGGATAGATCTTACTATCACAAGTTCACATGTCAACAAATGAAGGCTCTCCAAAATTTGATTGCTTCAACACTTAGGATTAAACTCAGTTACTTACCTCGACTTGAAGGTGTGATTTTTATCAATCGAATGTCTAAGGACTTCATCTATACTATCGTAGTATGTATTTCTCATTTTCTGGATTTTTTTTGATGTCATCTTAACATTTGCTTTCTATATAATCTCTGTAACGAGCTTTGGGCCGGTGACTGCCAAACCAGTTGGCCTTAGGTTACCAGGTTTTACACCATTGCAGGCTTATTCACTCGAGTTATAAAGGCTCGATCATATGACTTTTTATTTACCTCTTTCTATATGACCCCTGTAATAAGCTTTGGGCCAATGACTCCCAAACCAGTTGACTTTAGGGCACCAGATTTCGAGATATCCTTAAAGGCTTACTTGCTCGAGTCATTAAGGCTTGGAAAGTTGTCATATTTTATAACCTAGATTTACGCCCTTTATTATTTTTCTAGACATTTGGTCTCTAAAATCAACCCCCAATTTAAGACTTTCACCTAGTCTTCATCTCACTTGTTTAGGCAACCCACACAGTGTAATTCATGTACGGAGCCACCATTTATCTCAATGTTTCCTTATAATTGTTAAACCATTTCCAAACTATTCAATAATTTTTTGTTTATGGGTCTACATTATTTATGGCTTAATCTAATCGAGGTTTTCTGGTTTCTCCTACTTTATTCAAACCTAATCGCTTACCTAACATGTATGGCATGAGTGGCGTGCATATGGAATGTCAAGTACTACATCAAAAAGTATCAGTTAATCAAATTCTACACCATATCCATAGTTCCTAACACATACCTATTCCAATAATCACATCATTGCCGGCATGGCTATCAAACCCCCACAAGTATGCAATGAACTTAATACAACATATTGATCCAATAATCACTTATCAAGCACACAATATGCAACCAGTAACAGAAAATATTGATAGACTATGATCGTTTCAAAATGGATTACATTACATGCCGATAATTTAGTTTCCAAAATGTGTCACCATTCAAAATATGCTACCACCCCCAAACTTATACAGTACATTGCCCTTAATGTGAAAAGTAAAGATTATAAAAAGGCATAGTTTGAAGGACAAGTACAAATTAGAAATAAAAAATGAGTTAAATAAAACTCTCCTGATTACTATGGTGGTGGTGATTGATAACTGGTCCCGCAATGTCCTCGCTTGGTGGAGGTGAGAAATGGGCCAAGATCTGCCTTAATAGGTCTGTTGCTAGGCCTGCTCTGCCTACATAGCTCTCATCATGCTACTCTATGCTCTAGCTTCACCCTCCATGCTACGCATTCATCCCCAAGTGTCATTTACCCTTATCTGTATGCCACCCACTCTGCCCACATACACACTCAGTCACTCGTTCATAGTCTTCATCTCCCTTCTAGCTGATCGGGTCTCCTGATGAGTAGACTATGCCATGGTTTGAGTGGTACTGATATCACATCGGGCTATCTGCATGTCGGTCGTCAAGGCCCCTAGAGCTTGCTGGATACCCCCTATGTCGTGGCTGGTCCCCGTGAGAGTCATGAATGTCTGATGCAATAACTGAGTATCAACTTACATCGATGGTGGAGGAGCCTCTGGCATCTCTTCATCTGTAATTGCCTTTTGCGGCTTGCTACTGCCTACGCCACTCATTTTCTTCCTTCTCCCTATGCTTTATCCTGAGCCTCCAGTGTAGTACGCTTTATAGGGAGACTAGATTTGGCAGGTGCTTTCCCCAGTGGGATAGTGACAGCTGCAATTTGTATATTCCACTGATCAGGCTTGGAAAGATCAAAGAACTATGTCTATCTCCCAAAGTACCCAAATAGTGTATCTGGTCATAGCAGAGTGTGGTGAGATCTATCTTATTTCCCCAAACCAAGTGATAGATGAAAACTGCTGTGGGATCTGTAAATGTTGTTTTGTATGTCGTTAACTCTATATTGTGGCACATAAACAACCACATGATTGCTATGGATGGAGTAAGCTTAATTTGGTGCCATTTAGTTGTTCGGAGTGGCCAAGCATTCTCTCGCCCCAATAAGACCTTTGCCACTTCGTTCCAATTAAATTCGCCCGGGATAGGGGTTATGTTGTTCCACATGAGCTGATAATAATCATGGATAACCTCAGGTGAAAACATGATCCACTGTCCCCAAACCTATGTCTGATGCAAATGGTCAGAGCTCGGTGTATCAATGTCGGCATTGAAATTTTCATTGAACTCTGCAACCAAATTTGCGTACACAGGGTGTGGTTGCTCTACTATTTTCTCCCATCCACATTGCTCGATCAAAGTGGCCAATTCAAAGCCAAGGAAATCATCCAATTTCACTTGCCTCTATGGAATTAATGCCCACTGACTTACAATGTTGGAATACCAGGCTACTGTTTCAATGTTCATGAATCTTCGTAAATCTCCTTCTAGCTCTCTAGTACGTGTCATCCCAGATGATGTTCTAGCTTTACCTTTTCCTTTAAAAGTTCTTTTCGAAGGCATTCTGCAAAAATAAAATTTCAATGTCAAAACCAAAGAATGCAATGAGCGAGGCATTTAGAAAACAAGAAAGTCGATCTTTGACGCGCGAATCTCACAAACTTACTTTGAGATGCATGTATAACACATTAGTATGCAACATTCAAGACATGATGTTAAGAATAGTAAAAATATTGTACCAAATAGAAAACCAACATATTTAGGTCCAAACATGCATTTTATGAAATTTTGACCTATGACCGAGTACGCACTTTCGACCTTGGGCATCATCGAGAACTCAGGCCATCTTTGGGCATATGGAATTATTCAATGTCATATAGCACATATTCAAATTTCAAGTTGATCAGAGGTCGTTTGGTTAGGTAAATGAATGGGCCAAGTAGGTGATGTAGGGTGTCGTGACCTAACCATGTAATGCCTATGTGTATGCAATTTAAGGTCTGGTGTTTTCCAAATTCTTTCAAGCCTATCTCATCACCCAAATGCTACTTACATCAATTGTGATGCATGACAAAAGAAAAGTTTACAAAATTCTATAGAACTCGTCACTTAGGCAATTCATTGAACATGTTGTGCACATAATGAACTTCTCATAACTTGGCATGTGATTCTTTATAATCTAATTCCCGTTTTCATATAACAATCACGACTAACACAATTACATTACAATTGCATCCATTCTTCACCAAATATCGAGGAATAAACCAACAAAATCTCTAAATTCAAACTTGATAGATTATGGTGTAGGATACTTACCTTGAACTTTAGAAAGATTTGAATTCTAATCACTCCAATGGTTGATAATGCAATGATTTGTACAATGGATTGCGTTGAGTGGTGCCGTGAGTGTTGGAGTTGGGTACGAGAGAAGGAACAAGAAAAAGAGAGTGACGTGAGTTGAGAGTGTCTTGTGTGTGATTGTTATTTAAAAATTTTGTTTGTGTTTTTTTTTGGTGATTACTCTATGGAACCGCATAGAGTAATCACTTGCGGTCGCATAGAGCACCATGTCAAGGCCATTTTAGGCCCTGACTATGGTCATGCGATCGCATGACATTTTAGTCTATGCGGTTTCATAGACTAAAAAGCCATTTTTTTTAATATGAAAATGTACCTACACCCTTAATTTCCATAATCACAACTTGGCTCACATTCTCCAAAAAATTTGGTTTTCGATTTATAAATTTGACCCGACCTCTCGCATGCCCAAAAATTTTGAAATTATTTTAACCCACGTAAGATATGTGCCGGCCAATGGACGTAATATCAAAATCAAATTTTTGAATAGAATTTAAACCACTCTCTCGAAGATTTTTACGAAAAATGACTGCATGCCTCAAAATGCGTGAATGTCACACCAAATTACCTTACAACAACTTCAACCAATCTTAAATCGTGCTCAATGCATAGGGACTCGTGTAGATAGTGCTTAGCCTCTTTTTACAAGCATAGATGATCGATGACCTACTGACTAAAACTGTAAAATGTGAAACTGAAAAATTTCTAAACTAATGCAGAAAGCAAAATAAAATAAAAGGATACAGTGGGTTGTCTCCTACTCAGCACTAGTTTATAATCGATAGCTCGACTCTTCCACTTCTGCTTCATTCAGGCGTCCCAAGTTGAACGGTGGACTTTTGCTTGGAGAAGTCACCGTCTCAGTAGTGTTTCAGCCTTTACCCATTGACTGTGAATGTACCTTTTGTTTCATGGCTGATCTGTATGGCTCCTTATGGCAGAACTTTAGTGACAGTGTAAGGACCTGACCACCTTGAACTTAATTTTCCAGGGAAAAGCTCGAGTCTTGAGTTATATAACAGAACTTTCTACCCTACATCAAACTCTCGTCTTTGAATGTTTAGGTCATGGCACTTTTTGGTGCATTCTTTAACAAGCTTCGAGTTTTCATATGCTTTCGTCCTGAATTCATCTAACTCATTGAGTTGCAGTAAACGCATTTCACCGGGGGCCTTCAAATCCATGTTTAACTGTTTCATAGCCCAGTATGCTCGGTGTTCTATCTCTAATGGGAGGTGGCACGCTTTTCCAAAAACTAGGAGATATGGGGACATGCCTATTGGTGTCTTGAATGATGTCCTATATGCCCACAATGCATCGCCCAACTTTTTAGACTAGTCCTTTCGGGAAGAATTCACTGTAACCTCTAATATTCTCTTCAGCTGCTGATTGGACACTTCGACTTGCCCGCAGGTTTGTGGATGATATAGGGTTGTGACACGGTGTTTAACCCCATATTTGCTCAACAATTACTCAAATTGGCGATTGCAAAGTATTTGCCTCCGTCATTGATTATTGCCCGCGGTGTGCCATATCTGGTAAGGATATACTTCTTCAAAAACCCAATGACCACCTTCTTGTCTTTTGTTGGCAATGCTACTGCTTCAACCTATTTTAACACATAATCAACTGCTACTAGGATGTACTAATTTGAAAACGATGGAGAAAATGGTCCCATAAAGTTGATTCCCCAAACGTTAAATATTTCGATTTCCAATATGCTATTTAGTGGCATCTCATTCATTCTTGAGATATTTCCAATGTGTTGACATCTACAACACCTTTTAACAAACTCAAAGGCGTCTCTGAACAATGTAGTCCAATAAAACCATGACTATAAGATCTTTGCAGCAAATCTTTGAAGCTCCCAGGTGGCTCGCATAGGCAGATGAATGAAAATGCTCAAGAATCTCGGGTACTTCATCTTCGGGTATATACCTTCTCACAATTTGATCAGCCCCTCGCCTATAGAGAATAGGATCTTCCCAAAAATAATATTTCAGTTCGGTAAAGAACTTCTTCTTCTGGTAGCTCGAGTAATCTAGCGGTGGGATTGACTTAGCCAAATAGTTGACAATGTATGCATACCATGGGTCTTCTTCTGCACTGAACATTTGCTCATCTGGAAAAATTTCGTTGATATCTACCAACACTTCTGGTTCTTCATGTTCTAATCTCGATAGGTGATTTGCTACCACATTTTTACTGTCCTTCTTGTCCCTGATTTCAATGTCAAATTCTTACAGCAATAATACCTAACGGATTAATCTCGGATTAGTATCCTTCTTTATCATTAGGTATTTCAATGCAGCATGATCTGTGTAGACTATAACCTTAGACCCCATGAGATATGATCTAAATTTGTCAAAGGCATAGACCACTCCCAAGAGCTCCTTCTCAGTGGTTGCGTAGTTGATTTGGGCATCATTTATGTTTGGCTTGCATAATAGATCACATGGAAGATCTTGTTCTTTCGTTGTCCAAGTACTGCACCTACGACATGATCACTTGTACCACACATTAATTCAAACGACAATTCCCAATCAAGTCCTACAATTACCGATGCTGAATGAGTTTCTCCTTCAAAGTGTTGAAAGCTGTCAAACGTTCATCATTAAATGCAAAGGGCACGTCTTTCATTAACAGGTTGCAGAGAGGCTTGGTGATTTTTGAAAAATCCTTGATGAGTCTCCTGTAGAATCCAGCATGTCCCAAGAAGCTTCAAACTCTTTAATTGATGTTGGTGGTGGTAACTACTCAATAACCCGAATCTTTGCTTTGTCCACCTCAATCCCTTTTGCTGAGACTCGATGCCCAAGTACAATTCATTCCTGCACCACGAAATGACATTTCTCCCAGTTCAATACTAAATTGGTTTCCCTGCATCTTTGTAATAATAGATTCAAGTGTTCCAATCACTCATCAAATGAAGTCCCAAAGACCGAGAAATAATACATAAATTTCTCTATAAATTTCTCTACCATGTTTGAGAAAATCGCCACCATACATCGTTGAAATGTGGTAGGGGTATTGCAAAGGTCGAAAGGCATCCTGCAATATGCGAAAGTATCATAGGGACAAGTGAAAGTTATTTTCTCTTGATCATTTGGTGCCACAGGTATCTGATTGTAACCTGAATACCCGTCAAGGAAACAATAATGTGAGTGTTCTACCAATCTCTCCAACATTTTATCAATGAATGGAAGGAGAAAATGATCTTTCCTTGTAGCTGCATTGAGTTTGTGATAATCCATGCAAACCCTCCATCCCGTCACTGTTCTGGTCGGTATCAACTCATTCTTCTCATTTGGCACTACTATTATTCCACCTTTCTTTGGCACCACCTGAACTGGGCTAGTCCATGCACTGTCTGATATCGAATAGATGATTCCAGCATCTAGAAGTTTGAGTACCTCTGCTCTAACCATTTCCTTCATATTTGGGTTCAAACTTCGCTGACGCTCTATGGTTGGCCGAAAATTCTCTTCCATGAGAACCTTATGTATACACAATGAAGGGCTGATCCCTTTAATATCTGCTATGGTCTATCCAATTGCTGTCTTATTCTTTTTGAGTACCTTAAGCAGTTTTTTCCTTTCATTTTCCTTACTATGTTCAAGATGATGACAGGAAGTGTGTACGATTTCCCCAAGTAAGCATATCTGAAGTGTGGTGGTAACTGCTTGAGTTCTAATTTCGGTGGCTTCTAAATGGATGGTAGTGGTTTTGTGGGTCCTGTCCCAAGCCCTTCAAAATGTCTTCTGCGTGTGTACGATGGGTTAGTATCCAAAAATCTTGCACATGTTTCTGTCTCTACTAAATCGGACTGCGTTAACTGTGAATGTGCAATGCAAGCTTCATAGGCATCTGATGGATTGTGTAGGAAAAATGAGTCTTGGACCACCTTGTCAATCACGTTGATCTGGAAATGCTATCTGACTCTGTAGGCAATTTCATTGCCTTGAAGACACTAAACGAGACCTACTCTTCTTTTAGTCTCAAAATTAATTGCTCATTCTAAACATCGATTAAAGCTCTTTCTGTTGCCAAAAATGGTCTGTCCAGTGTTAACGGGATGTCTTTACCTTCTTCTATGTCCAAGACTAGGAAATCTATAGGGAATGTGAATTTTTCAACCTTGACAAATACATCCTCTATTATACCCCTGGGATGTGTCAATGACCGATCAGCCAGTTGCAATCTCACTGTAGTTGCCTTTGCCTCTCCCAAGCCAAGTTTCCTGAAAATAGATAGAGACATTAGATTAATACTTGCACCAGGATCACATAAACCCTTATCAAAATAAACTTCACCAATAGTGCAAAGAACAGTAAAACTCTCTGGATTTTTCTGAATTCGGGCACTGCATTCTTCTGTTAGCATTACTGTCTCATGGTCTCCTAGCTTGCGTTTATTCGATAGTATGTCCTTCAGGAACTTTTCATAGCTAGGCATCTGGAATAGTGCATTAGCAAGTGGAATATTGATGGAGAGCTTCTTGAAGACTTCAAGAAATTTCTTGTATTGTTGCTCCAACTTCTGCTTCTTTAGCCTCTGTGGAAAAGGTATGGGAGGCTCGTGAGGGTGGACGGTTATTTTATCCTGTGATTAGCTTGGTTCTTTAGTTAGGATAGATTCCTTCATTTGCTTGTCATGCTCTATAGTCTCTTCAATCACAGGAGGATTTGTTTCTCGATTTACATCGGGCCTTTTTACATGTATCTCGGGTAGCTACTTTCTACTTCGAGTTGTGATTGCCTTAGCATGTTCCTTTGGGTTTATTTTAGTGTTATTGGTAAACTGCCTGGTGCTCTGCACGTCAAAGCAACTGCCATCTGTCCCATTTAAGTCTCTAGATTTGTGATGGCTGTATTTTGATCTTGAAGAATGGTCTCGATTTTCCTCATGAATTGATTATTGGCCTCCATGTACTGGTTGGTCTTCTCCATAAATTTACCGAACATCTCTTCCAATTGAGGCTTTTCTCTGGCTGCTGATACTGGCCTTGTGGCCTATTCTGGTTTTGGTTGCTCCAAGAGAAATTTGGGTGCTTTTTCCAACTCAAATTGTATGTTTCTCCAAATGTGTTATTTTGCTGCCACTGTCCCCATTGAGCAAAATCCACCTACTCCACTCCTTGTACCAAGATTGAACATTTTGCCATTACATGTTCGACTCTACATTCCTCACAATTGGCCTTCTTCGACTGTGTTGTGGTATCTGATTGTGTCATGTTCTCTACTTTGTGAAATAATGAATCATTTTTTGCTGACAAGGCGGAATACACATCCACTTCATAAACTCCCGATGTCTTCTTCTGAACTGCTCGTTTCGATGTCCACATAACTAAAGTAGTAGCCATAGTCTCAAAAAGTTTGAGTGCTTCATCAATTGTTTTTGTTGATGGTGATACATTTGAAGATGAATCAACCATGCTCTTGAAGGCTGGGAGTAACCCCGTATAAAAATATTGGACATGAAGTCCCTTGCTAATCCCATGATGTGGACACTTTTGTAGCATATTCTTGAACATATTCTAGGCTTCATCAAAATTCTCTAAGTCGCCTTAACAGAAGTCAAAAATGTCGTGCTTGAGCTTTACAATCTTAGCGGGTGGGAAGAACTTAGTGCAAAATTTCTGGGCTAGATCATTCTATGTAGTGATGCTTAAGATTGGTTGCGAATCTAGCCATTCGATCACTTTGTCGCTCAGTGCATGTAGGAACAACCTTAATCTAATTGCATCGTCCAAGATTCCTTGATATCTGAAGTGTTGGCACATCTCCAGAAAATGAAAGAAATGCGTATATGGATTCTCTTTAGTCCTTCCATAGAATTGATGGCCGTTTTGAAATAATTGTATCACATTAGTCTTCAATTAGAAGTTAGGTTGTCCAAACGGTGGATACACGATGATTGACAGGTTTTGAATAATCTTAAAGGTCATGAAATCTCCTTCGAGCATATTTCCTTCATCTGCTACCTCTTCTTCATTGACCTGAAAAATTAGATTGTTCTTGACGTTAGCCATTTGTTGATGTGCCTCTTTGTTTTCTCGCTGCCTTCGATGTAGAGTTCGTTTGATTTCTAGATCAACTAGTATCAATTCTCCTTCAGCAGACCTTAACATGCAAATTTACGAGAAGAGTTAATAGGAGTGCTTAGATGTTAAAATGAAATAATAAATCAAACAAATCAAAATTAAATAAAATTAAATAAAACATGACAAAATAAAAGAAAATGCAAATATAGATGTTTGAATTAGTGCCAATATAAATAAAATTAAATGAATACTCAATCCCCGACAACGACACCAAAAACTTGTTCACGAAATTATTTCCTTTCGATTTAAAATTACCACAAGTGTGCAGTTCGTTAACAAGTAATAAAGTGGAATATTAAGTTTCGAATATCGTCCCACAGAGATCGAGTAGTTCAATTTTATCTACCTTAGCTTTAATCGAAACGAAATTGTCAAAATAGAAATTTAACCTAAGAAAAACCCTAATTTAGTGAAACCCTAATTTATGAAAGCCCTTGTTTCGTTAAACGGATTGTGAAATGAATTGACTATGCAAGCAATGTGTCTAAATGAAATTTATCGCAATGTGATAATTGGAACACAAAATTGATTGTATTCAATAAAATTAGAAAACACTAGGATCACGAATTCCTGTGTAATAATCACTTAAAATCCTAATTTCACAATCTAACAACACAATTTGATTATTGACGACTCAATGTTCCTAAATCTATCTGACACACTCTCTTGAGCAATATTAAATCTATTCTTATGTATCACCAGCCTATATCTGTATGATGGATGCATATACATAAGAACGCATGAGATTTTATGAGCAATTAACGAATCATGCAAAGTATAGAGGTATATTTTTATCCCCTATCAGACCATACGATGATCTACACCTTGTCAAATATATTTCCCCTCTCACGAATGTAAGAAATAAATCACTACACATCACACAATCGCGTGCACTCAATTATGGATGAAATTAATATATATAAATCATTCAAATAATCAAATATGCGTTTAATTATCAAATTGTAAAAATTAAAATCCAAAAATCATATTACATAGTTTATTGATCTCCTAGCATGAGAAAACTTAGCCTAACATTGAGAATCTAAAGGAATACATGAATTCTTGAAAATAAAACATCACTGGATATTGAAATTTGATGAAATCTTGATATTCTTTGTGAAATCCCTTGTTGATCAACTGCATACACTAAAAAAATTTGGGGTTTTAGTTTCGGGTGGCACCTATGAGACCGCATAGGTTTAACCTATGCGATCGCATAGGTGTCCCTTTTTCCACAATGCTCGTTTTAGTCCTTAAACTTTATTCTCCACAATCTTGGCCTTGTTTCTTCCTTCTTTTCATTCCATCGATCCATGTTAACCTCCAATTAGTACTTGGCTCGATCAAATCTTTGATTGCTTCTTTGGTTCATCTTTTGGAGATTTACATTTTGGTCTCTGAACTTTCATTTTGCTTCATTTTGGTCCTTTTAGCTTCTTTTTCTCATGAATTCCATCATGTCCATCAGCAAAACCCTACAATCCAAGAATTAAACAAATTTAGGTCACATTTCAAAAACTTTGCTCATATTTTAGTCATGTTTGTGAGTTATATAAGTGCATAAAAACACACTTATCATGTTTTTCCAAAATTCGTTTAGATTTCCTCTTAATACTCTTAGATGAATCAATGGCTTGCCCACTGCTAACTTTGATATTGGGCTTAATAGTTTTAAGCATGCTAAGCAACTCAATAATTGTGCATCGAGTTTATTCACGTTAAATTCATAATTTGTTGTGAATAGCTTTTCTGACAGAGATTGCAGAATCAAGTCACTACTTAGTTCATCGTTTATGATTGAACTCAATTAAGACATTTCTCAACGCAATCGTCTTCAGTGTCTAAGCATCGATTGAAGATTACTCTATCATTTTGCACAATCAGTTGTAGTTGTTGATAATTAAGAGGAAAAGGTTATTGCTAGGTACACATTTTGGGTTTGGAGTTGCTGAATGTTCTGGGATACAAATGGATTGGTTAGTGGTAGACTGGTGGCAGTTTTATGCACGTGTAATGGTAAAGATGCTGGGAATTTGCGAGACCTGTGGATGTAATGGGAAGAGTTGCAGCAATGGTTGGGGATTGGGTTTGTTTCCTAATTATGGTGGCAGCGCTAGTGGCAAGAAAGTAAATCGACTATTTTTTTGCAGCAGTGGGTGAAGGAAGTCAAGTTTGGCTCTGATACCAAATTTGGTATATTTGATGTAGCAAAGATTGAGTTTCTAGCAAATAATTAGATTTACAGCAAGAAAATAGACTTAGAGAAGTAGCAGTAAGAACCAGAATAAGAATGGAAAAAGATAAGGTTAGAATTACAGAAAGAATGGAAAGAAGAAGAAAAAGAAGAACAAGAAAGGAAAGGGGAACCAGAGGGGAAACCAGGGGAAAGAAGGAGAAGCATGGAGGAAAGCTTTTGGCTACAAACCAAACACGATTTCATTTCAATCATTCATCAATTGAGTTTTAATTCATCTTAAACAAATCTAGAAGGAAAGGGGCTTGAACCAAGCCCATTATACGAACCAATAAAATATAAAGCACAAATATATGGCCTAAACAAATAGACCAATAAAGGATATCCTCATCAACTCTCCCCAGGTAGGAGGAAAAATCGACCATTTGATCAAATACCAAAATGCTACAAGTCATGCCACGGAGGACGATCTTTCTTACGAACCAAGTATTGAAACTTAAAGAATATGATATAACCAATGTAACTTGATCAAAAGAAATCCTACCAACCCCAATAAAGCTCCAATAAATCTGGATCAAATTGCAGGAGTTTTTATCTGGGACTCCATGTATGGTCAGCATTAAGTTGATCCACCCAACGAGTAAGGAAGCACTAATCTCTCCATCATTGGTCAGCACAATCTGTTCATCTAAATAGCATCAATTTTATTTTTGTTTTCTGTGACTGGTGGTATTCGAATAAACATAGCAAAAGATTCAATGTTGGAGCTCCCAAGTAGAGATAGAAAAGGATCGTCAGAAGGGTTAAAATAGCCTTTCTAAGCAACAAAGTCCTTAACAATTAAAATAGAGTGGTGGTCATAATGTGATGAAAGATCATTGACATATGTATTTGGACCAACATGCTTTAAAACTTTATAAGGACCAGCACGGACCAGCACTATAAGCTTACAATATAACATAATCTCCAATATTAAATTCAAAATGTCATTTATGCAAATCAACTCGAAGTTTATATAATGCATTAATTGTTTATTGATCTCAATATGCAAGTCATAAAGATATAGTACAACAACCTCAACTAACATAGACAATTTAGCATGTGGGGACATGGGAATAAAGTCTAAAGGTTTCCTAGGCTCATAACCAAGAATAACTTCCAACGGACTTATAGATCGATTCACAAAATTGTTATATGTAATATGAACTGTTGGGAGGATTAAATCTCGATTCCCAACATTTTTCTTGAAAATAGCATGATTACGCAAATCATCAACACCGTTAGGTTGGTTAAGGATACTACTTACAACACTTGACTGAGAGGTATAGGGAAGAAGGGGTATAATATCAAGATTCTTTGGAAGAGTCCAGATACCACTTAAGGAGGTGTCCTCACTATCATCCAAGTCATCAGAATCTTCAAGTAGCTCATGAACTAGATCTTCTTATGGCTTATCTATTATATTGTTTCTCAATGACTAAGACTCGGCTAGAACATTTGGAAGAAATGTGGCCAAAGTCCTTACAATTGAAGCACTTCAAGTTAGAAGAAGTCATTAGAATTTCAAAGCCTTTATCCTTATTTTCTCGAATGGGAAGAACATCAGACTGGGAAGGTTCTAGAAGAAAATTAATGGAAGGAAGTGGCAACAAAGAAATAGAATGATGATTGTCAATACAACATCTATATGAAGAGAAAGGCCTTGGAAATATCACGACCTTTACACTAATTTTCCCAAATGGAAGGAACATTAAACAGGTAATGCTTTATGATAGATTAATGAGGACGTGGTGCTAATGAGATGGGTGAACGATGGTAATCACATTTCTCATATAGAATACTAATAAATAACTCATAATCTCAAACCAAAGAGTAAGCATGATCAAGAGTAGTGACACCCTAAAGGAAAAGCTCAATCCTAAGATCTTCTCTTAGATCCCATCTAAACCTACTTAAATTCAATGCCTCATCCTCAATCACATAACATTTCATTCGAAATTCCTCAAATTGAGCAATGTACTCAGTCACTCACTAATTCCCTTGTGTAAGGGTATTCCATTGTGTTAGAATTTTAGGATCTCAGCAATGATAAAAGTAGAAGCATCTAATTTAATGTCTCTAAAGGAAGTCTCCTTATAACGAGGAAGAGAATGAGTATCGTAACAGTCATAGCCTCATATCGCTCATGAACCTGATCCCTATCCCTACTTTGTCAAGAACATTTTTGATCACCTTATCGACGATGATATTGTCTATTATGGAGCACTTCAAATTTATGATCGTTATTTGAGTGAGGGATTTTCTTAAAATTATTCAACCTAGTAGCTAGATCTCTTCTCTCTTCAATAACTGCAGTCATTTGGAATTGTATAGCTACTATTTGTCGGGTGAATACATCAAATTGTGAGGGGTCCATGGTTAAGGTACTGAAACTAGAAGTAACAAAATGATCACTATGCAACTGCATGCACTATATTAGCAGCTAAAGGATGTACAATGGAGAGATCAACGAACAATAAGCGCAAGTAATAGAAAATAATAACTTGAGCAATTTTTTTTTTCAAGTTTAGGATTAAATAAATCCAAATATGGCAAGCTAATATTGCTTATATATGTAAAATAACAAAGCAATGGTCAAAATCTATGTTGCTAGGACTCTCCAAAAATGGGAAAATATTCGTGCCGACATGACACGACACGGATACTGACATGGGATATAGGTCGGATTCTTGGCTTTGAACTCGGACACGATAGGTAAATGGAGGACAATGAATGGTAAGTATTGCTTCTGGCGGCAACAAACCCACTTATTTGGAGTCTTGCGATATTAATATGAAGAAATTCATGGAGGAATGGAACATAGCAATAGCATTTACAAAATTACAGAGAGTGAAGATGAGAGTTGTAGAAGACAAGTCACGAGATAGGTCTGGAGAAGATGATAGGTTTTGGGTATGTGCTAAATGAGCTTTATGGAGCCTAATAAATAAGTAAGTCTCCGTTTGGCCCCCATTTCTTGGAAATGAAAATGGGTGAAATAGTATTTTTTTGAAAAATGAGTGGTTGAAAAAGAAAGAAAAGTTTCCGATTTAAGTGTAATATTATTTTATAGAAGATTGTGTGGTTGAAAATATGAGAATAAAAATGAAATGTACTGTAATGAAATTTAATGGGGGTCAAACGAGGGCTTAATGAAATGAGTAAAATTAGGTGGTTTAAAAGTCAACAATTCATATTGCGATAAATTAAGGGTTGTCTCTAGTCTCTATCCGGCTGTATTATTTATTGTAACTGACGTGATTTATTGTTTTATTTAAGATAAGATTAGTTTAATATTTAGTTTAAAATTTGTTTGATTCAGTAGTTTAAGTTATAATTATCCATTTTGAGTGATTTAAATCCGTTAGAAAGCTTAAAACGCATTCATGATAAATATATTACGGACAAAGTATAAATATTGAAAAGCTATCTTTACATGAATTATTGAATACCCCAATCTAAATTGTTTAATATGTGTGTGTGTGTGTGTGTGTGTGTGTATTTAAATACATTGAAATTCATTTTATATAAGATGGGATTTGTCTTTGCAAAAAATAAATATATTAGTTTCTATATTTGTCTCCATAGACATATATACATTATTAAAAAGTGACATGACATATCATTTAGAAATATCCAACCTTAATTGTTGATATTTGTCTCCATAACAAATAAAAATATTAGTTTTGTAAGACATATCCATGTACCTGTATTCGAAATTTGGATCTTTTTTAATTGTATCCCTACATCCTAGTTTTTAAAATGAGAAGAATCTGACTCCCAGTTATGTACTCGTATTTGACACCTGCACCCAAATCCGAGCAACATAGGTCAAAATTACTGGTAAAAATTACTAGTCAAAATCTAATCTCGTAAAATAAGTGGGGTAAAAGCAAGGGTTAACAAGGATTCAATCACATGATTTTAAGTAAAATACTTAGAATAACAGCAACACAAAAAAATTAATTGATGCGATTTTAAATTAACAGTAATATAAACCAAAGATAAATAAAAATAGTAACTTCTCTTTTCTTGGCCAAAGGAACTAGGCCGATCAACAGGACAAAAGAGATACCTACAAAATAATTTAGGAATTACCTTTTTCTTTTTCTCTTTTTTTTTCACTTTTCTTTCTTTTCTTTTTGTTCCTGTTTTTCTTTCTTTCTTTCTTTTCTTACAAAATCGAATTAGGCTTTTAGATATACAAAACACAACCTACAAATCCAGGCCAAAAATACAAACTATGGGCAAAGCCCAATTGAAAAAATAAATGCCCAGTCTCATGCCAAATCTATTGACATTCTACTGCTGGCTAGGATTGACTGTTGGATGAAGATTCTGACGAGGGATGTGGTGATGATGATTGATTTATATATATAGTGCAGGCAGTAGAATTTGAGGTGGAAATATGGGTGATTGAATGTGAAGGATTACTAGTGACAGATGGAGTCGAGATTTACGATCATGGAGGTGGTCGGCGAAGGAGAGAGTTAACTATTTAGGTCATCGGTTTACGAGCAGTCAACTTGTAGTGAAATTTCTGGGTTACTGTTAATTGCATGGAATTGGGTGTTTCGTAGGTTGGGATCATAGTTGGTGGTTCACGTTGGCGGAGTTGTTGGAGATGGAGGGTAGTGGATTATTGGAGGGTAGCGAGTCTTTTGGATGGTGGCTATGTAGAGGGTTATTATGAGTTTAATGGTTGTGGATGGTTATTTTTGTGAATAATTGAGATGAAGATAACCAGGTTTTAGCTTTGACACCAAATTTGATGTAGCAAAGATTGAGTTTCTAGTAGGTAATTAGATTTACAGCAAGAGAGTAGACTTAGAAGAGTAGGAGTACAAAACTAGAATAAGAACAAAAAAAGAGAAGGGTTAGAATTACAGAATGAATGGGAAGAAAAAGAAGAAAAGGAAAAAAGAGGAAGAGAATTGGAGGAGAAAGAATGAGGAGCAGAGAAAAGCCTTTGGCTACAAATCAATTATGATTTCATTTCAATCATTCATCAACTGAGTTTCAATTTACCTTACATAACATATATAGAGAAAAATAAACAAACCTAGAGAGAAAGGGGTTTGGTCCAAACCCAATATACAAACCCAATGAAAATGTAGAGCATAAATATATGATCTAAACAAATAGCCCAATAAAGGACGTCCTCATGAATATGATTTGTATGAGTATTTAGTTGTACAGTTTGGGATGTCAAGTGTTCCTAGAACTTTCATGAGAGTTGTGAAATGTTCTTTTATGCAAATTCACTCACATTTCGAGGGGTTAATTGTATTATTTGTAAGTACTATGCCCTAGGTCCAATCAACTTTAGACATAAGCACTTAGATATATAATTGATGCAATTTTATGTTAGATCTATTATTTAATTAATATTCAATTAAATTAAGTAATAGAGTTCATAAATTCAAACCTTTTTAATCTGTTAAACACAAGGAGTTGTGATTATGGAATACAAATTCCATATGATTGAATCTTAATTATCCGTTGTCGTAAGTAATAACGAGATACATATATTGTTATTACGGATAGACCATCACATGTGACATTTCTTACTTGTGAAGTAAGTAACTAATCTCACAAGTTAAAGTATGGTGACAATTAAATGAACATGTGGATGTTTTATTATAGAATAAACATAGGAGACCCGCTGAGAGATTTCCCATGGATAACTATCTGAGTGTTAGTGATTAATTTCTAACGTTTAGTAGTGGAATTGGTCCTTTGACTTGAGGTCATCATAGTACCTTATATGCGGACGGTCATATTTTGACGGTGTTGGATGTTGCTCTACCAAAGACTACCAAAGACCGCTGATATGGTATCGTTTGTGTATGTCAAGAATCATATATAAAGGTTATGAATGATCGATAAAGGATTCGTCACTCTTAGATATTAAGAGATTATAATCTATGTTTCATTCAATTAGGACGATAATGAAATCCTTGGTCAAGGTGTACTCAAAAGTCAAAAAAGATTTTTTGACTTATATTCACTTAATGATTGAATGAAAGATATGATCGATAATCGGGATTGACACACTTTCATATCTCGTAATTGATCGGATCATATTGACTAAAGGATTATAGTTTCACGATAAACGAACAAGTTTGATTTTGTCATACAACATGACATTTCCGGTTCACGTGTATTGCCCTAACACATTGCTAGATGTCAATCAAGGACGACGAAGGTGAATTGATGATAAATCAAAAGGGTGTTTTAATTTATCAATTTTGATTAGATCAAAATAATGATTCACGTCGTTAGGTATCGTGATTAGGAACCTGATGGGTCATGTACAAAAGAAGAACTATAAGATTGAAATTTATCAATTAATTAATTTAACAAGCGTTGGATAAATTAATTAATTAATTGGGTTGCTTATTTATAGGCTCAAATTAATTAAATGGGTTAATTAACTCATGGGCCGAATTTAATTAAATTGGCTAATTAAATATTGGACAAGGCTAGGAGACCGGCCAAGCTCGTTTGAGCTTATATAAATAAGTAGCTAGGATTTACATTTTGTAGAGAATTTTATTTTTTTTACTAACACAAGAAGAGAAAACCCTTGTTCCCTACAATCTTGTTCTCTGTGTGAAATTTCATTGAAGACTGGACAATTGGACAGCTGTGGGTGATATTTTAAGGTTGCTGGAACAAAAGAAAAGCAAAGGAGTTTGCATATTTCGTAAAAAGTATAATTTTTATCTAAACACAAAGGAGATCCTTGATGGGAATTGAAATCTATTTTATTTTTCGCTGTGCATGATAAGTAAATTCCAAATATTACTAAAGGTAATCCTGTAGACCCTGACAAGGTAAAATAAACTTATGAATGGTCACAACCCTTGTACTAAGGGCAAGAAGATGGGTGAATATCTTTGGACCCATGTAGCCCGTAAAGTATACCTAGTAGAAAATGATTCATATCCACGTTTTGAGCTCCTTGAACCTTTTTAAAGCTTATGAATTATCTAGCCTATCCTATTGTAGTTGATAAACTCAATGAGGATAAGAAGCAGTATTCTACCTATGAGACGTAGTTTTACTATTATCGATTGGTGCAATATGGTGATACTTTCTATTACCAAGGAGTTTATCCTTTATTTTGATCATCGAGCCTCTTCAATACCTTAATTCTCAACATAGTTGAGTGAATGACGAGTTAAATAGATTGAATATATCAAGAAATATTTTATCTCTCGCTTTGCTCTTTCCCATTTTGCATTACATGGTCCGAAGGCCAGTTTTCTACTTTTATACATGGACATCTAATTTTTTTACCCAAACATGTTCAAATGAGTTTCGGACTGTCCGGGAAATTTTGGTATTTGGATCTGAAGTGCACTACACATTTCCTCTTCAATATTTGTTCTCTGGCTCATTTTGTTGGGCACGAAGCTTGAATACAAATTGTTGATTCCAAAATCAGATCGTAAAGAATGATATTTAATGACAATATTGAAATAAACAATATCACACCCTGAAAACGAGATTTAAAATAAAGAAGAACAAAAAGGGTCAATCACATAGGAACGATGTTTATTAATGAACAATATGAAGAAAATAAGTACAACTTAGCAAAATTATTTCTTACAAAACTGACAAAGGAGCCTCATATTTATATGGAAAAATCAATTCCTAGAAGTAGAGTTGTAAATGAAACAAAATGCCTAAAAATTTCTTTATTTGAACTTTAAGTCCAACTCAAATTTCAACTCCCAATGGTCTTCAAAATAGAACTTTAAATAGAATTTGACAATTAAACTTGAATAGGATTCCTCAAAGCATTTCAATTAGAATTCCTCTTGATGTGCACTTCAATTTGAATTCTATAATTATTTCAACAAAAAAATTTGGGTCACCTCAAAATTCTAACAATCTTCACCTTGACAAGAATTTTGGTGCAACCGAACGAAACTCTTAGATTTTAAATCCGTCTGCATCAAAATGAACTGGCCAATCACCTCAACGTAATAACCAAACTTTCCATATAAACCAAACAATTGTCCTCTACCCCGTGTCCACAAGTGACACTCGAACCCAATACTAGGGTTCCCAAAATTCCATCTTGGAATTAATGTTGATCATACAAGTTCAAAGCACACCTTGTAGCAAAAATCAAACTAGATGCTTGATCAGAAGGTCCCTTGTTGGAACTGTCACCTTCAACTTCCCTAGAAGCATCCCAGACATTATTGATACCATGATACCTAGGCTCGATGAGTCCAACTCCAGCCACCGAACACAGTGTACCCACTAAAATTGGTGGCAAAGTGGAATCACCAACGCTCTCCCTAGCAATATTTTGAACCAACTCAAAGCCCAACAGAAGAAGTATTGTACCAAACTAAAATTTCACCACGGTACTAAACTTGTCCAAATGTCTCATCTTAACTGGTTCTGCACTTCTTGCAATATGTATAAGTAGAATCTTTTCCATCCCTCCAATAAAACCCGAACTCCCTTTCGGACCTTCAAGGCTCCACCTCCTCAAGAGAATTTAAGCCTTTTGCATCTAGGGCACTCAGCGAGATGAGATTCTCTTTAGATTTGGAACATGTCGAACCTGGCCAAGTGTTCTGACCGTCCAATCCTGAAACCGCAATTTGATTCAACTGATTCCAACAATACGGCAAGACTAGTTGTTTTCCATGATAACTTTACCTTGCTGAACAGCTTCATATGTCTGAAATAAATTTCTATTGAAACACATATTGTGTGAACATGCCGATTCAAGAATTCGCTCCTCAAGGCCTAGATTTCACATCAGATACCACGGTCAACATCACATCTCCACCATCTGAAAAATTCTCAACTACATTGGTTTGTCTGAAGTCAGAGGTTGCAATCTACGATTTGTAGCTAAATCACCTCTAGCCTGCAACATATCGCAATCCTTCTAAATATGTCCTTTCTGTTTACCGTAGTAAAGTTGACTTTCGATCTGTTTCTCCGTCGACCACCCTGAGATACAAGAGCTTCCCTATTCCTTGATGTAGCTCCAACCAAATGCTTCATCTTCTTCTTTAAGTGCAAAGCATCATAGATGTCATCTATAAATAAAGTATCTCGACTATACAAAATGGTGTCTCGAAACGACGCATCGCATCTCTTTTATTTGAGAGGGACAAATTTTAATCATCCAACGGTCCATCTCTTGCCATACGTCAAGAAGCTAGTAGAAGTGTTATTTTAAAATAGAAATCGTGTTTCAGTTCAAAGGTCGATTTCCACATTCTAAAGACTTTAGCTTGTTGGATTACCGGTTTGGGCCTCCAGATTTTGGGCCACACAAAATTCAGCAAACCATTCTTTACAATCTCCACCTTTTGTTGCATTTTGTGACGGTACATCAATGGATTTAAGAATTAGTCTAACATCATTTGCTCTCATCACCTGCACGAAAACATAAAGTTAGTATTCTTCAAGATTAATCAATCTCAAAGAATCAGTAAACTCACTAATAGAGTTACCTTGGTTCCAACATTTGCAGGATTTACTTTAGTAGGTATTTTAATCAATCTAATGTCACCCCTCCCCCTCAATAATATCTCTAATAAAGTGGAATTTTATATCTATATGCTTGGATCTATCATGCAAAATAGGATTTTTACTTAGAAATATTGGCACTTTGGTTATCAGAACATAGCTCCACCTGATTTTCTATAAGGCCTAATTCACCTAATAAACCCTTCAACCATAACCCTTCCTTCACTGCCTCAGTTGCAGCAATTTATTTAGCCTCGGTTGAAGACAATGCAACCAGTTTTTGAAGTTGGGATTTCTAGCTAATGCATGTATCATATATGACACAAAATAAGTTGTTGTGGATTTCCTATTATCTGGGTTTCCAGCAAAATTTGAGTCCACATAACCTTTTAGTTTAAGTCCATTTTTATTAGTTTTAAACATTAATCATAATTGACTAGTCCCTTTCAGATACTTAATCAGATTTTTCATGCATTGCCAATGTAATTCACATGGGTTACTCATAAATGTAGCACACTCAAAGCATAAGCAATATTAAGTCTAGAGCATACCAAAACATACATCACAAATCCAACAGCATTAGAATATGGAATATTCATCATTCTTTTATGTTCATTATCAGATTTGGGTGAATGATCAACAGATAATTTCATACCAGCAGATAAAGGCAGAATAATAGGCTTAGCATGATGAAGATAAAATCTTTTAACTACCTTATCAACATAAGATTTTTGTGTTAGAAACAACTTTCCATTTATTCTATCCCTTTTTATTTTCATGCCCAATATTTTTCTAGCTGGTCCTAAATCTTTCATTTTAAATTAAGATTTCAACTTTTCCTTAATTGAGTTAAGTGTAACAGAATTATTACCAGCAATGAGCATATCATCTACATACAAGAGAAGATTAAAAGATTCAAATTCTCTCTCTTAAAGTAAAAAATAGGGATCATAATCAGATTTCTTAAAATCCTGTCATTATATAAACGAATCAAATCTCTTATATACTGCCCAGGGGTCTGTTTTAGGCCATACAATGACCTTTTCAAGAGACACACAAAGTTCCTCTTTTCTTTTACTGCAAACCCTCTTGGCTAAGTCATATATATCGTTTCATCTAAAGAACCATACAAGAAGGCAATTTTCACAATAAGTTGTTCTAACTCTAAGTCAAATTGTGCCACTATAGCAATTAATACCCAGATTGATGTATATTTGACAACTGGTGAAAAGATTTCAGTGTAATCTATCCTTTCTCTTTGTGTGAAGTCTTTTGCTACAAATTTTGCTTTAAACCTTTTATTATATGTCTTAGTCTCACCCTTTTTGATCTTATGAACCCATTTACAATCAATCGATTTACATTCTTTAGGTTTATCAACTAAGATCCAGGATTCATTTTTATAGAGGGAGTTCATTTCATCTTTCGTTGCAGCAATTCACTTAGGGGATTCTTTGCAAGAAACAGCTTCTTCATAAGAAGGGGGTTCTATGTCAAATAGATCGGGTTCAGACTAGGCAAACACAAAATTAGCATACTAATACCCGGAAGGAGGTCTTAATTGTCTCCTTTCTCTATCCCTAGCAAGCTAGTAGTCCTGCAGGTCATGTGCAGGCTCCAGATGCTGCTCATCTTCTAGTATTTCAACATCAGACACATTCTGTGGTTCTGTTTCTTGTAGCTCCCCCTCAAACTGAGCCTAGTCATTGAAAGTCTCCCTATTCAAGTTTATTTCAGTGATAATAAAGTCATCTTTTCCAATCTGGCTACTTACTTGAGAGGGAAGTCTTTGTATGACATATGCTCACCTCTATTACACATCTGAATACTGGAGAGGTGCCTATAGCAAAACTCTATATCCTGTTACGCGGGTGGTGGATTGGCTTGTTCCAAGTTTAATTACATGTACTCCCATTTTGCCACCCCTTGTACGTCGTCCTCCAGGCAAACAACTAACGTAGCATAAGCGTTTTAGATACTAGCCTGCATGGTTAAGCAGGAAATGCACTTGCTGTGGTTGAGTTGGTTATAGCCAGACCACGTGTTCAAACTCTAATACAACACAAGTTTGTTGGACAGCCACTCTATGTCGATATTTACATTGTATGTTCAATGTTTCTTACTCGTTGTACATTATGAAGTTATATTATCATTTTGTTCTCATTATCATTTGCGGATGTTAGTACTCTTTATGTTGGTATACAAATTATGGAAGCTTATGTTGACGACCTGTACAACATCCCGACAGTTAATGTAATACCCCGAACTTTACGTTCTACATTTGGCCAATATGATTCATGCATTCCATGCTAATTACATTGTCATTTGTATCAATTTCCTGATTGCCTTCTCTTAAAATGATGCATTTGATCATCAAGGCTTTAAAATCTTTACATGGTGATAACCTTCGACTCTTCGATCTAGGTGGTGAATTTTATATTGAGCTATGATAGAAAGTTAGATTAACTAAATGTTGGAGATTGGCTTGGTAAGTAATGTAATATTTGAAAGGCCAAAAATTTGTATCAACGAAGGTTCAAGCTTTCTATTCGGCTAATCGAGGTCACCTTAAACCCTAGATAGGTAATTCACATATTTGGGACATGAGGGAT
>NW_019228437.1:435826-437048 GCF_002742605.1 Olea europaea var. sylvestris | reverse complement strand
AAAAATAATGGTAGAAAAGTCAAGTATTGCAGCCAAGATGACAGCTCCAGCTTAGTGACTCACCTTGATTGCTTGAGGTGGCTGCAGCTCATGATATTCTTAATCCTTAAGTAATATGCACGACTTCAACTATTTAAAGACCACTCATTTACCTCCTAGATAATATATTAGCTCCCTGAACTCGTCCCTAAGTGATTCCAAGTGAAAAGAAGGTGAAACAGCCAAAGAGAATTAGAAGCAAGAAGCTGGAATTTCTGAACAGCTTTGTTACTCCACAGTTTTGAGGTTTGTTTCTATTATTTCTTAAGGGGTTTATGATTTCTTGAACATCTGAAGTTGTTTGTGATTAAGTTGGAGTGTTGTTAATGATGTTATGATGCCTAAATAGGGGTAATTAATGGCAAGAATTTGAAAGAAATTAATCTGGACAGAGATGAGGAATTGCTGGATTGAGTGATTTATACCTTGATTTTGGGATGATACTTAGTGTTTAACTTATATATATCAATATGAACGTTTTTATATGTAAGTAGGGAGTGTAGAAATGATTTTAATGGCCTAGGATTCTGTTGGTATCATAATAATAAAATGAAAACCGAAAACAGTCAAAGGAAAAAACTGCCTGATTTTGTGTAGTGGAAAATGGACTGTTTTTGAAGCTCCAAACACTTCATTTGTCACAATGTTATGATCTGATTATCTTCACATATATGTTATAGGTGTGTGGTAAAAGTTTGGGAATCGTTAAATATAGGTAAGGACATGAAAAAGAATTTGAAAAATGAGTGAACGGTGACAGAAACCTAGAGAACAGATTCTGTCCATTTGGGTATCTAATGTGATTTCAACATTTAGATGTCCCCTAATGAACTCTTGGGCCTAGAAAATATATCCTAAGGAATACTAGGTTTTCGAAAACAATTGGATGATGTTGACGTTCATAATCGGACTCGAGGGATAGCGAGACTTATGGGATTAGTTTATAATGCCATCGGTAACTTGAAATAATGATTTTGTCTAAATTGTTTCGGCGTGAATGGACGTATTTTGGGATTTTGTGTGTTAAGATTATTAAATGGAGGATTGTATTTAATATTAGATGACAATACAGGCAACTTTTCGACGTTGAGCGAAAAAGGGAATTGATACACACTCCATAGGAGCTTACACACATAAAGGCGAAAGGTAAGTGAAAATCCATTTGCAACTACAATGCAAGAAC